>NW_026870653.1:300000-544995 GCF_963576545.1 Limanda limanda | reverse complement strand
AGGTGAAAAGAGATACTTCTTGAATAAACTTTTTTGTGAAGGTCGGAGAGACTTGGAAAGTGGTTGCATCTGGACTAATTTTGGGGTCCTGCGGATCGATGGTACCATCCCGAGCTTGTACGACCTTCGGAAGAGGTCAGACCGACGAAATTCCCCCAAATCTGAGGAGATATTCTTGAATAACTTTTTTTGTGAAGGTCGGAGAGACTTGCAAGTAGGCTCTACCCCCACTAAATGGAGTAGCGCGCATCGATCAGTACCATCTTGAGCTCTCCGACTTTCGGAAGGGTTAGGGTTAGGGTTAGGGATGAAAGCACATAGGAGAAAGAGATATTCTTGAATAACTTTTTTTTGTGAAGGTCGGAGAGACTTGCAAGTAGGCTCTACCCCCACTAAATGGGGTTGCGCGCATCGATCGGTACCATCCTTGAGCTTCTCCGACTTTCGGAAGGGTTAGGGTTAGGGTTAGGGATGAAAGCACATAGGAGAAAGAGATATTCTTGAATAACTTTTTTTGTGAAGGTCGGAGAGACTTGGAAAGTGGTTGCATCTGGACTAATTTGGGTCCTGCGGATCGATTGTACCATCCCCGAGCTTGTACGGACCTTCGGAAGAGGTCGACCGACGAAATTCCCCCAAATCTGAGGAGATATTCTTGAATAACTTTTTTTGTGAAGGTCGGAGAGACCTTGCAAGTAGGCTCTACCCCCACTAAATGGGGTAGCGCGCATCGATCCGGTACCAATCTTTGAGCTTCTCCGACTTTCGGAAGGGTTAGGGTTAGGGTTAGGGATGAAAGCACATAGGAGAAAGAGATATTCTTGAATAACTTTTTTTGTGAAGGTCGGAGAGACTTGCAAGTACGCTCTACCCCCACTAAATGGGGTAGCGCGCATCGATCGGTACCATCCTTGAGCTTCTCCCGACTTTCGGAAGGGTTTAGGGTTAGGGTTAGGGATGAAAGCACATAGGAGAAAGAGATATTCTTGAATAACTTTTTTTGTGAAGGTCGGAGAGACTTGGAAAGTGGTTGCATCTGGACTAATTTGGGTCCTGCGGATCGATTGGTACCATCCCCGAGCTTGTACGACCTTCGGAAGAGGTCGACCGACGAAATTCCCCCAAATCTGAGGAGATATTCTTGAATAACTTTTTTTGTGAAGGTCGGAGAGACTTGCAAGTAGGCTCTACCCCCACTAAATGGGGTAGCGCGCATCGATTGGTACCATCCTTGAGCTTCTCCGACTTTCGGAAGGGTTAGGGTTAGGGTTAGGGATGAAAGCACATAGGAGAAAGAGATATTCTTGAATAACTTTTTTTGTGAAGGTCGGAGAGACTTGCAAGTAGGCTCTACCCCCCACTAAATGGGGTAGCGCGCATCGATCGGTACTATCCTTGAGCTTCTCCGACTTTCGGAAGGGTTAGGGTTAGGGTTAGGGATGAAAGCACATAGGAGAAAGAGATATTCTTGAATAACTTTTTTTGTGAAGGTCGGAGAGACTGGAAAGTGGTTGCATCTGGACTAATTTGGGTCCTGCGGATCGATTGGGTACCATCCCCGAGCTTGTACGACCTTCGGAAGAGGTCGACCGACGAAATTCCCCCAAATCTGAGGAGATATTCTTGAATAACTTTTTTGTGAAGGTCGGAGAGACTTGCAAGTAGGCTCTACCCCCACTAAATGGGGTAGCGCGCATCGATCGGTACTATCCTTGAGCTTCTCCGACTTTCGGAAGGGTTAGGGTTAGGGTTAGGGATGAAAGCACATAGGAGAAAGAGATATTCTTGAATAACTTTTTTTTGTGAAGGTCGGAGAGACTTGGAAAGTGGTTGCATCTGGACTAATTTGGGTCCTGCGGATCGATTGGTACCATCCCCGAGCTTGTACGACCTTCGGAAGAGGTCGACCGGACGAAATTCCCCCAAATCTGAGGAGATATTCTTGAATAACTTTTTTTGTGAAGGTCGGAGAGACTTGCAAGTAGGCTCTACCCCCACTAAATGGGGTAGCGCGCATCGATCGGTACCATCCTTGAGCTTCTCAGACTTTCGGAAGGGTTAGGGTTAGGGTTAGGGATGAAAGCACATAGGAGAAAGAGATATTCTTGAATAACTTTTTTTGTGAAGGTCGGAGAGACTTGGAAAGTGGTTGCATCTGGACTAATTTGGGTCCTGCGGATCGATTGGTACCATCCCCGAGCTTGTACGACCTTCGGAAGAGGTCGACCGACGAAATTCCCCCAAATCTGAGGAGATATTCTTGAATAACTGTTTTTGTGAAGGACGGAGAGACTTGCAAGTAGGCTCTACCCCCACTAAATGGGGTAGCGCGCATCGATCGGTACCATCCTTGAGCTTCTCCGACTTTCGGAAGGGTTAGGGTTAGGGTTAGGGATGAAAGCACATAGGAGAAAGAGATATTCTTGAATAACTTTTTTGTGAAGGTCGGAGAGACTTGCAAGTAGGCTCTACCCCCACTAAATGGGGTTGCGCGCATCGATCAGTACCATCCTTGAGCTTCTCCGACTTTCGGAAGGGTTAGGGTTAGGGTTAGGGATGAAAGCACATAGGAGAAAGAGATATTCTTGAATAACTTTTTTTGTGAAGGTCGGAGAGACTTGGAAAGTGGTTGCATCTGGGACTAATTTGGGTCCTGCGGATCGATTGGTACCATCCCCGAGCTTGTACGACCTTCGGAAGAGGTCGACCGACGAAATTTCCCCCAAATCTGAGGAGATATTCTTGAATAACTTTTTTTTGTGAAGGTCGGAGAGACTTGCAAGTAGGCTCTACCCCCACTAAATGGGGTAGCGCGCATCGATCGGTACCATCCTTGAGCTTCTCCGACTTTCGGAAGGGTAGGGTTAGGGTTAGGGATGAAAGCACATAGGAGAAAGAGATATTCTTGAATAACTTTTTTGTGAAGGTCGGAGAGACTTGGAAAGTGGTTGCATCTGGACTAATTTGGGTCCTGCGGATCGATTGGTACCATCCCCGAGCTTGTACGACCTTCGGAAGAGGTCGACCGACGAAATTCCCCCAAATCTGAGGAGATATTCTTGAATAACTTTTTTTGTGAAGGTCGGAGAGACTTGCAAGTAGGCTCTACCCCCACTAAATGGGGTAGCGCACATCGATCGGTACCATCCTTGAGCTTCTCCGACTTTCGGAAGGGTTAGGGTTAGGGTTAGGGATGAAAGCACATAGGAGAAAGAGATATTCTTGAATAACTTTTTTTGTGAAGGTCGGAGAGACTTGCAAGTAGGCTCTACCCCCACTAAATTGGGTTGCGCGCATCGATCGGTACCATCCTTGAGCTTCTCCGACTTTCGGAAGGGTTAGGGTTAGGGTTAGGGATGAAAGCACATAGGAGAAAGAGATATTCTTGAATAACTTTTTTTGTGAAGGTCGGAGAGACTTGGAAAGTGGTTGCATCTGGACTAATTTGGGTCCTGCGGATCGATTGGTACCATCCCCGAGCTTGTACGACCTTCGGAAGAGGTCGACCGACGAAATTCCCCCAAATCTGAGGAGATATTCTTGAATAACTTTTTTTGTGAAGGTCGGAGAGACTTGCAAGTAGGCTCTACCCCCCACTAAATGGGGTAGCGCGCATCGATCGGTACCATCCTTGAGCTTCTCCGACTTTCGGAAGGGTTAGGGTTAGGGTTAGGGATGAAAGCACATAGGAGAAAGAGATATTCTTGAATAACTTTTTTTGTGAAGGTCGGAGAGACTTGGAAAGTGGTTGCATCTGGACTAATTTGGGTCCTGCGGATCGATTGGTACCATCCCCGAGCTTGTACGACCTTCGGAAGAGGTCGACCGACGAAATTCCCCCAAATCTGAGGAGATATTCTTGAATAACTTTTTTTGTGAAGGTCGGAGAGACTTGCAAGTAGGCTCTACCCCCACTAAATGGGGTAGCGCGCATCGATCGGTACCATCCTTGAGCTTCTCCGACTTCGGAAGGGTTAGGGTTAGGGTTAGGGATGAAAGCACATAGGAGAAAGAGATATTCTTGAATAACTTTTTTTGTGAAGGTCGAGAGACTTGCAAGTAGGCTCTACCCCCACTAAATTGGGTTGCGCGCATCGATCGGTACCATCCTTGAGCTTCTCCGACTTTCGGAAGGGTTAGGGTTAGGGTTAGGGATGAAAGCACATAGGAGAAAGAGATATTCTTGAATAACTTTTTTTGTGAAGGTCGGAGAGACTTGGAAAGTGGTTGCATCTGGACTAATTTGGGTCCTGCGGATCGATTGGTACCATCCCCGAGCTTGTACGACCTTCGGAAGAGGTCGACCGACGAAATTCCCCCAAATCTGAGGAGATATTCTTGAATAACTTTTTTGTGAAGGTCGGAGAGACTTGCAAGTAGGCTCTACCCCCACTAAATGGGGTAGCGCGCATCGATCAGTACCATCCTTGAGCTCTTCTCCGACTTTCGGAAGGGTTAGGGTTAGGGTTAGGGATGAAAAGCACATAGGAGAAAGAGATATTCTTGAATAACTTTTTTTGTGAAGGTCGGAGAGACTTGCAAGTAGGCTCTACCCCCACTAAATGGGGTAGCGCGCATCGATCGGTACCATCCTTGAGCTTCTCCGACTTTCGGAAGGGTTAGGGTTAGGGTTAGGGATGAAAGCACATAGGAGAAAGAGATATTCTTGAATAACTTTTTTTGTGAAGGTCGGAGAGACTTGGAAAGTGGTTGCATCTGGACTAATTTGGGTCCTGCGGATCGATTGGTACCATCCCCGAGCTTGTACGACCTTCGGAAGAGGTCGACCGACGAAATTCCCCCAAATCTGAGGAGATATTCTTGAATAACTTTTTTTGTGAAGGTCGGAGAGACTTGCAAGTAGGCTCTACCCCCACTAAATGGGTAGCGCGCATCGATCGGTACCATCCTTGAGCTTCTCCGACTTTCGGAAGGGTTAGGGTTAGGGTTAGGGATGAAAGCACATAGGAGAAAGAGATATTCTTGAATAACTTTTTTTGTGAAGGTCGGAGAGACTTGCAAGTAGGCTCTACCCCCACTAAATGGGGTTGCGCGCATCGATCGGTACCATCCTTGAGCTTCTCCGACTTTCGGAAGGGTTAGGGTTAGGGTTAGGGATGAAAGCACATAGGAGAAAGAGATATTCTTGAATAACTTTTTTTGTGAAGGTCGGAGAGACTTGGAAAGTGGTTGCATCTGGACTAATTTGGGTCCTGCGGATCGATTGGTACCATCCCCGAGCTTGTACGACCTTCGGAAGAGGTCGACCGACGAAATTCCCCCAAATCTGAGGAGATATTTCTTGAATAACTTTTTTTGTGAAGGTCGGAGAGACTTGCAAGTAGGCTCTACCCCCACTAAATGGGGTAGCGCGCATCGATCGGTACCATCCTTGAGCTTCTCCGACTTTCGGAAGGGTTAGGGTTAGGGTTAGGGATGAAAGCACATAGGAGAAAGAGATATTCTTGAATAACTTTTTTTGTGAAGGTCGGAGAGACTTGCAAGTAGGCTCTACCCCCACTAAAATGGGGTAGCGCGCATCGATCGGTACCATCCTTGAGCTTCTCCGACTTTCGGAAGGGTTAGGGTTAGGGTTAGGGATGAAAGCACATAGGAGAAAGAGATATTCTTGAATAACTTTTTTTTGTGAAGGTCGGAGAGACTTGGAAAGTGGTTGCATCTGGACTAATTTTGGGTCCTGCGGATCGATTGGTACCATCCCCGAGCTTGTACGACCTTCGGAAGAGGTCGACCGACGAAATTCCCCCAAATCTGAGGAGATATTCTTGAATAACTTTTTTTGTGAAGGTCGGAGAGACTTGCAAGTAGGCTCTACCCCCACTAAATGGGGTAGCGCGCATCGATCGGTACCATCCTTGAGCTTCTCAGACTTTCGGAAGGGTTAGGGTTAGGGTTAGGGATGAAAGCACATAGGGAGAAAGAGATATTCTTGAATAACTTTTTTTGTGAAGGTCGGAGAGACTTGGAAAGTGGTTGCATCTGGACTAATTTGGGTCCTGCGGATCGATTGGTACCATCCCCGAGCTTGTACGACCTTCGGAAGAGGTCGACCGACGAAATTCCCCCAAATCTGAGGAGATATTTCTTGAATAACTGTTTTTGTGAAGGACGGAGAGACTTGCAAGTAGGCTCTACCCCCACTAAATGGGGTAGCGCGCATCGATCGGTACCATCCTTGAGCTTCTCCGACTTTCGGAAGGGTTAGGGTTAGGGTTAGGGATGAAAGCACATAGGAGAAAGAGATATTCTTGAATAACTTTTTTTGTGAAGGTCGGAGAGACTTGCAAGTAGGCTCTACCCCCACTAAATGGGGTTGCGCGCATCGATCAGTACCATCCTTGAGCTTCTCCGACTTCGGAAGGGTTAGGGTTAGGGTTAGGGATGAAAGCACATAGGAGAAAGAGATATTCTTGAATAACTTTTTTTGTGAAGGTCGGAGAGACTTGGAAGTGGTTGCATCTGGACTAATTTGGGTCCCTGCGGATCGATTGGTACCATCCCCGAGCTTGTACGACCTTCGGAAGAGGTCGACCGACGAAATTCCCCCAAATCTGAGGAGATATTCTTGAATAACTTTTTTTGTGAAGGTCGGAGAGACTTGCAAGTAGGCTCTACCCCCACTAAATGGGGTAGCGCGCATCGATCGGTACCATCCTTGAGCTTCTCCGACTTTCGGAAGGGTTAGGGTTAGGGTTAGGGATGAAAGCACATAGGAGAAAGAGATATTCTTGAATAACTTTTTTTATGAAGGTCGGAGAGACTTGGAAAGTGGTTGCATCTGGACTAATTTGGGTCCTGCGGATCGATTGGTACCATCCCCGAGCTTGTACGACCTTCGGAAGAGGTCGACCGACGAAATTCCCCCAAATCTGAGGAGATATTCTTGAATAACTTTTTTTGTGAAGGTCGGAGAGACTTGCAAGTAGGCTCTACCCCCACTAAATGGGGTAGCGCGCATCGATCGGTACCATCCTTGAGCTTCTCCGACTTTCGGAAGGGTTAGGGTTAGGGTTAGGGATGAAAGCACATAGGAGAAAGAGATATTCTTGAATAACTTTTTTTGTGAAGGTCGGAGAGACTTGCAAGTAGGCTCTACCCCCACTAAATTGGGTTGCGCGCATCGATCGGTACCATCCTTGAGCTTCTCCGACTTTCGGAAGGGTTAGGTTAGGGTTAGGGATGAAAGCACATAGGAGAAAGAGATATTCTTGAATAACTTTTTTTGTGAAGGTCGGAGAGACTTGGAAAGTGGTTGCATCTGGACTAATTTGGGTCCTGCGGATCGATTGGTACCATCCCCGAGCTTGTACGACCTTCGGAAGAGGTCGACCGACGAAATTCCCCCAAATCTGAGGAGATATTCTTGAATAACTTTTTTTGTGAAGGTCGGAGAGACTTGCAAGTAGGCTCTACCCCCACTAAATGGGGTAGCGCGCATCGATCGGTACCATCCTTGAGCTTCTCCGACTTTCGGAAGGGTTAGGGTTAGGGTTAGGGATGAAAGCACATAGGAGAAAGAGATATTCTTGAATAACTTTTTTTGTGAAGGTCGGAGAGACTTGGAAGTGGTTGCATCTGGACTAATTTGGGTCCTGCGGATCGATTGGTACCATCCCCGAGCTTGTACGACCTTCGGAAGAGGTCGACCGACGAAATTCCCCCAAATCTGAGGAGATATTCTTGAATAACTTTTTTTGTGAAGGTCGGAGAGACTTGCAAGTAGGCTCTACCCCCACTAAATGGGGTAGCGCGCATCGATCGGTACCATCCTTGAGCTTCTCCGACTTTCGGAAGGGTTAGGGTTAGGGTTAGGGATGAAAGCACATAGGAGAAAGAGATATTCTTGAATAACTTTTTTTGTGAAGGTCGGAGAGACTTGCAAGTAGGCTCTACCCCCACTAAATTGGGTTGCGCGCATCGATCGGTACCATCCTTGAGCTTCTCCGACTTTCGGAAGGGTTAGGGTTAGGGTTAGGGATGAAAGCACATAGGAGAAAGAGATATTCTTGAATAACTTTTTTTGTGAAGGTCGGAGAGACTTGGAAAGTGGTTGCATCTGGACTAATTTGGGTCCTGCGGATCGATTGGTACCATCCCCGAGCTTGTACGACCTTCGGAAGAGGTCGACCGACGAAATTCCCCCAAATCTGAGGAGATATTCTTGAATAACTTTTTTTGTGAAGGTCGGAGAGACTTGCAAGTAGGCTCTACCCCCACTAAATGGGGTAGCGCGCATCGATCAGTACCATCCTTGAGCTTCTCCGACTTTCGGAAGGGTTAGGGTTAGGGTTAGGGATGAAAGCACATAGGAGAAAGAGATATTCTTGAATAACTTTTTTTGTGAAGGTCGGAGAGACTTGCAAGTAGGCTCTACCCCCACTAAATGGGGTAGCGCGCATCGATCGGTACCATCCTTGAGCTTCTCCGACTTTCGGAAGGGTTAGGGTTAGGGTTAGGGATGAAAGCACATAGGAGAAAGAGATATTCTTGAATAACTTTTTTTGTGAAGGTCGGAGAGACTTGGAAAGTGGTTGCATCTGGACTAATTTGGGTCCTGCGGATCGATTGGTACCATCCCCGAGCTTGTACGACCTTCGGAAGAGGTCGACCGACGAAATTCCCCCAAATCTGAGGAGATATTCTTGAATAACTTTTTTTGTGAAGGTCGGAGAGACTTGCAAGTAGGCTCTACCCCCACTAAATGGGGTAGCGCGCATCGATCGGTACCATCCTTGAGCTTCTCCGACTTTCGGAAGGGTTAGGGTTAGGGTTAGGGATGAAAGCACATAGGAGAAAGAGATATTCTTGAATAACTTTTTTTGTGAAGGTCGGAGAGACTTGCAAGTAGGCTCTACCCCCACTAAATGGGGTTGCGCGCATCGATCGGTACCATCCTTGAGCTTCTCCGACTTTCGGAAGGGTTAGGGTTAGGGTTAGGGATGAAAGCACATAGGAGAAAGAGATATTCTTGAATAACTTTTTTTGTGAAGGTCGGAGAGACTTGGAAAGTGGTTGCATCTGGACTAATTTGGGTCCTGCGGATCGATTGGTACCATCCCCGAGCTTGTACGACCTTCGGAAGAGGTCGACCGACGAAATTCCCCCAAATCTGAGGAGATATTCTTGAATAACTTTTTTTGTGAAGGTCGGAGAGACTTGCAAGTAGGCTCTACCCCCACTAAATGGGGTAGCGCGCATCGATCGGTACCATCCTTGAGCTTCTCCGACTTTCGGAAGGGTTAGGGTTAGGGTTAGGGATGAAAGCACATAGGAGAAAGAGATATTCTTGAATAACTTTTTTTGTGAAGGTCGGAGAGACTTGCAAGTAGGCTCTACCCCCACTAAATGGGGTAGCGCGCATCGATCGGTACCATCCTTGAGCTTCTCCGACTTTCGGAAGGGTTAGGGTTAGGGTTAGGGATGAAAGCACATAGGAGAAAGAGATATTCTTGAATAACTTTTTTTGTGAAGGTCGGAGAGACTTGGAAAGTGGTTGCATCTGGACTAATTTGGGTCCTGCGGATCGATTGGTACCATCCCCGAGCTTGTACGACCTTCGGAAGAGGTCGACCGACGAAATTCCCCCAAATCTGAGGAGATATTCTTGAATAACTTTTTTTGTGAAGGTCGGAGAGACTTGCAAGTAGGCTCTACCCCCACTAAATGGGGTAGCGCGCATCGATCGGTACCATCCTTGAGCTTCTCAGACTTTCGGAAGGGTTAGGGTTAGGGTTAGGGATGAAAGCACATAGGAGAAAGAGATATTCTTGAATAACTTTTTTTGTGAAGGTCGGAGAGACTTGGAAAGTGGTTGCATCTGGACTAATTTGGGTCCTGCGGATCGATTGGTACCATCCCCGAGCTTGTACGACCTTCGGAAGAGGTCGACCGACGAAATTCCCCCAAATCTGAGGAGATATTCTTGAATAACTGTTTTTGTGAAGGACGGAGAGACTTGCAAGTAGGCTCTACCCCCACTAAATGGGGTAGCGCGCATCGATCGGTACCATCCTTGAGCTTCTCCGACTTTCGGAAGGGTTAGGGTTAGGGTTAGGGATGAAAGCACATAGGAGAAAGAGATATTCTTGAATAACTTTTTTTGTGAAGGTCGGAGAGACTTGCAAGTAGGCTCTACCCCCACTAAATGGGGTTGCGCGCATCGATCAGTACCATCCTTGAGCTTCTCCGACTTTCGGAAGGGTTAGGGTTAGGGTTAGGGATGAAAGCACATAGGAGAAAGAGATATTCTTGAATAACTTTTTTTGTGAAGGTCGGAGAGACTTGGAAAGTGGTTGCATCTGGACTAATTTGGGTCCTGCGGATCGATTGGTACCATCCCCGAGCTTGTACGACCTTCGGAAGAGGTCGACCGACGAAATTCCCCCAAATCTGAGGAGATATTCTTGAATAACTTTTTTTGTGAAGGTCGGAGAGACTTGCAAGTAGGCTCTACCCCCACTAAATGGGGTAGCGCGCATCGATCGGTACCATCCTTGAGCTTCTCCGACTTTCGGAAGGGTTAGGGTTAGGGTTAGGGATGAAAGCACATAGGAGAAAGAGATATTCTTGAATAACTTTTTTTATGAAGGTCGGAGAGACTTGGAAAGTGGTTGCATCTGGACTAATTTGGGTCCTGCGGATCGATTGGTACCATCCCCGAGCTTGTACGACCTTCGGAAGAGGTCGACCGACGAAATTCCCCCAAATCTGAGGAGATATTCTTGAATAACTTTTTTTGTGAAGGTCGGAGAGACTTGCAAGTAGGCTCTACCCCCACTAAATGGGGTAGCGCGCATCGATCGGTACCATCCTTGAGCTTCTCCGACTTTCGGAAGGGTTAGGGTTAGGGTTAGGGATGAAAGCACATAGGAGAAAGAGATATTCTTGAATAACTTTTTTTGTGAAGGTCGGAGAGACTTGGAAAGTGGTTGCATCTGGACTAATTTGGGTCCTGCGGATCGATTGGTACCATCCCCGAGCTTGTACGACCTTCGGAAGAGGTCGACCGACGAAATTCCCCCAAATCTGAGGAGATATTCTTGAATAACTGTTTTTGTGAAGGACGGAGAGACTTGCAAGTAGGCTCTACCCCCACTAAATGGGGTAGCGCGCATCGATCGGTACCATCCTTGAGCTTCTCCGACTTTCGGAAGGGTTAGGGTTAGGGTTAGGGATGAAAGCACATAGGAGAAAGAGATATTCTTGAATAACTTTTTTTGTGAAGGTCGGAGAGACTTGCAAGTAGGCTCTACCCCCACTAAATGGGGTTGCGCGCATCGATCAGTACCATCCTTGAGCTTCTCCGACTTTCGGAAGGGTTAGGGTTAGGGTTAGGGATGAAAGCACATAGGAGAAAGAGATATTCTTGAATAACTTTTTTTGTGAAGGTCGGAGAGACTTGGAAAGTGGTTGCATCTGGACTAATTTGGGTCCTGCGGATCGATTGGTACCATCCCCGAGCTTGTACGACCTTCGGAAGAGGTCGACCGACGAAATTCCCCCAAATCTGAGGAGATATTCTTGAATAACTTTTTTTGTGAAGGTCGGAGAGACTTGCAAGTAGGCTCTACCCCCACTAAATGGGGTAGCGCGCATCGATCGGTACCATCCTTGAGCTTCTCCGACTTTCGGAAGGGTTAGGGTTAGGGTTAGGGATGAAAGCACATAGGAGAAAGAGATATTCTTGAATAACTTTTTTTATGAAGGTCGGAGAGACTTGGAAAGTGGTTGCATCTGGACTAATTTGGGTCCTGCGGATCGATTGGTACCATCCCCGAGCTTGTACGACCTTCGGAAGAGGTCGACCGACGAAATTCCCCCAAATCTGAGGAGATATTCTTGAATAACTTTTTTTGTGAAGGTCGGAGAGACTTGCAAGTAGGCTCTACCCCCACTAAATGGGGTAGCGCGCATCGATCGGTACCATCCTTGAGCTTCTCCGACTTTCGGAAGGGTTAGGGTTAGGGTTAGGGATGAAAGCACATAGGAGAAAGAGATATTCTTGAATAACTTTTTTTGTGAAGGTCGGAGAGACTTGCAAGTAGGCTCTACCCCCACTAAATTGGGTTGCGCGCATCGATCGGTACCATCCTTGAGCTTCTCCGACTTTCGGAAGGGTTAGGGTTAGGGTTAGGGATGAAAGCACATAGGAGAAAGAGATATTCTTGAATAACTTTTTTTGTGAAGGTCGGAGAGACTTGGAAAGTGGTTGCATCTGGACTAATTTGGGTCCTGCGGATCGATTGGTACCATCCCCGAGCTTGTACGACCTTCGGAAGAGGTCGACCGACGAAATTCCCCCAAATCTGAGGAGATATTCTTGAATAACTTTTTTTGTGAAGGTCGGAGAGACTTGCAAGTAGGCTCTACCCCCACTAAATGGGGTAGCGCGCATCGATCAGTACCATCCTTGAGCTTCTCCGACTTTCGGAAGGGTTAGGGTTAGGGTTAGGGATGAAAGCACATAGGAGAAAGAGATATTCTTGAATAACTTTTTTTGTGAAGGTCGGAGAGACTTGCAAGTAGGCTCTACCCCCACTAAATGGGGTAGCGCGCATCGATCGGTACCATCCTTGAGCTTCTCCGACTTTCGGAAGGGTTAGGGTTAGGGTTAGGGATGAAAGCACATAGGAGAAAGAGATATTCTTGAATAACTTTTTTTGTGAAGGTCGGAGAGACTTGGAAAGTGGTTGCATCTGGACTAATTTGGGTCCTGCGGATCGATTGGTACCATCCCCGAGCTTGTACGACCTTCGGAAGAGGTCGACCGACGAAATTCCCCCAAATCTGAGGAGATATTCTTGAATAACTTTTTTTGTGAAGGTCGGAGAGACTTGCAAGTAGGCTCTACCCCCACTAAATGGGGTAGCGCGCATCGATCGGTACCATCCTTGAGCTTCTCCGACTTTCGGAAGGGTTAGGGTTAGGGTTAGGGATGAAAGCACATAGGAGAAAGAGATATTCTTGAATAACTTTTTTTGTGAAGGTCGGAGAGACTTGCAAGTAGGCTCTACCCCCACTAAATGGGGTTGCGCGCATCGATCGGTACCATCCTTGAGCTTCTCCGACTTTCGGAAGGGTTAGGGTTAGGGTTAGGGATGAAAGCACATAGGAGAAAGAGATATTCTTGAATAACTTTTTTTGTGAAGGTCGGAGAGACTTGGAAAGTGGTTGCATCTGGACTAATTTGGGTCCTGCGGATCGATTGGTACCATCCCCGAGCTTGTACGACCTTCGGAAGAGGTCGACCGACGAAATTCCCCCAAATCTGAGGAGATATTCTTGAATAACTTTTTTTGTGAAGGTCGGAGAGACTTGCAAGTAGGCTCTACCCCCACTAAATGGGGTAGCGCGCATCGATCGGTACCATCCTTGAGCTTCTCCGACTTTCGGAAGGGTTAGGGTTAGGGTTAGGGATGAAAGCACATAGGAGAAAGAGATATTCTTGAATAACTTTTTTTGTGAAGGTCGGAGAGACTTGCAAGTAGGCTCTACCCCCACTAAATGGGGTAGCGCGCATCGATCGGTACCATCCTTGAGCTTCTCCGACTTTCGGAAGGGTTAGGGTTAGGGTTAGGGATGAAAGCACATAGGAGAAAGAGATATTCTTGAATAACTTTTTTTGTGAAGGTCGGAGAGACTTGGAAAGTGGTTGCATCTGGACTAATTTGGGTCCTGCGGATCGATTGGTACCATCCCCGAGCTTGTACGACCTTCGGAAGAGGTCGACCGACGAAATTCCCCCAAATCTGAGGAGATATTCTTGAATAACTTTTTTTGTGAAGGTCGGAGAGACTTGCAAGTAGGCTCTACCCCCACTAAATGGGGTAGCGCGCATCGATCGGTACCATCCTTGAGCTTCTCCGACTTTCGGAAGGGTTAGGGTTAGGGTTAGGGATGAAAGCACATAGGAGAAAGAGATATTCTTGAATAACTTTTTTTGTGAAGGTCGGAGAGACTTGCAAGTAGGCTCTACCCCCACTAAATGGGGTTGCGCGCATCGATCGGTACCATCCTTGAGCTTCTCCGACTTTCGGAAGGGTTAGGGTTAGGGTTAGGGATGAAAGCACATAGGAGAAAAAGATATTCTTGAATAACTTTTTTTGTGAAGGTCGGAGAGACTTGGAAAGTGGTTGCATCTGGACTAATTTGGGTCCTGCGGATCGATTGGTACCATCCCCGAGCTTGTACGACCTTCGGAAGAGGTCGACCGACGAAATTCCCCCAAATCTGAGGAGATATTCTTGAATAACTTTTTTTGTGAAGGTCGGAGAGACTTGCAAGTAGGCTCTACCCCCACTAAATGGGGTAGCGCGCATCGATCGGTACCATCCTTGAGCTTCTCCGACTTTCGGAAGGGTTAGGGTTAGGGTTAGGGATGAAAGCACATAGGAGAAAGAGATATTCTTGAATAACTTTTTTTGTGAAGGTCGGAGAGACTTGCAAGTAGGCTCTACCCCCACTAAATGGGGTAGCGCGCATCGATCGGTACCATCCTTGAGCTTCTCCGACTTTCGGAAGGGTTAGGGTTAGGGTTAGGGATGAAAGCACATAGGAGAAAGAGATATTCTTGAATAACTTTTTTTGTGAAGGTCGGAGAGACTTGGAAAGTGGTTGCATCTGGACTAATTTGGGTCCTGCGGATCGATTGGTACCATCCCCGAGCTTGTACGACCTTCGGAAGAGGTCGACCGACAGAATTCCCCCAAATCTGAGGAGATATTCTTGAATAACTTTTTTTGTGAAGGTCGGAGAGACTTGCAAGTAGGCTCTACCCCCACTAAATGGGGTAGCGCGCATCGATCGGTACCATCCTTGAGCTTCTCAGACTTTCGGAAGGGTTAGGGTTAGGGTTAGGGATGAAAGCACATAGGAGAAAGAGATATTCTTGAATAACTTTTTTTGTGAAGGTCGGAGAGACTTGGAAAGTGGTTGCATCTGGACTAATTTGGGTCCTGCGGATCGATTGGTACCATCCCCGAGCTTGTACGACCTTCGGAAGAGGTCGACCGACGAAATTCCCCCAAATCTGAGGAGATATTCTTGAATAACTGTTTTTGTGAAGGACGGAGAGACTTGCAAGTAGGCTCTACCCCCACTAAATGGGGTAGCGCGCATCGATCGGTACCATCCTTGAGCTTCTCCGACTTTCGGAAGGGTTAGGGTTAGGGTTAGGGATGAAAGCACATAGGAGAAAGAGATATTCTTGAATAACTTTTTTTGTGAAGGTCGGAGAGACTTGCAAGTAGGCTCTACCCCCACTAAATGGGGTTGCGCGCATCGATCAGTACCATCCTTGAGCTTCTCCGACTTTCGGAAGGGTTAGGGTTAGGGTTAGGGATGAAAGCACATAGGAGAAAGAGATATTCTTGAATAACTTTTTTTGTGAAGGTCGGAGAGACTTGGAAAGTGGTTGCATCTGGACTAATTTGGGTCCTGCGGATCGATTGGTACCATCCCCGAGCTTGTACGACCTTCGGAAGAGGTCGACCGACGAAATTCCCCCAAATCTGAGGAGATATTCTTGAATAACTTTTTTTGTGAAGGTCGGAGAGACTTGCAAGTAGGCTCTACCCCCACTAAATGGGGTAGCGCGCATCGATCGGTACCATCCTTGAGCTTCTCCGACTTTCGGAAGGGTTAGGGTTAGGGTTAGGGATGAAAGCACATAGGAGAAAGAGATATTCTTGAATAACTTTTTTTGTGAAGGTCGGAGAGACTTGGAAAGTGGTTGCATCTGGACTAATTTGGGTCCTGCAGATCGATTGGTACCATCCCCGAGCTTGTACGACCTTCGGAAGAGGTCGACCGACGAAATTCCCCCAAATCTGAGGAGATATTCTTGAATAACTTTTTTTGTGAAGGTCGGAGAGACTTGCAAGTAGGCTCTACCCCCACTAAATGGGGTAGCGCGCATCGATCGGTACCATCCTTGAGCTTCTCCGACTTTCGGAAGGGTTAGGGTTAGGGTTAGGGATGAAAGCACATAGGAGAAAGAGATATTCTTGAATAACTTTTTTTGTGAAGGTCGGAGAGACTTGCAAGTAGGCTCTACCCCCACTAAATTGGGTTGCGCGCATCGATCGGTACCATCCTTGAGCTTCTCCGACTTTCGGAAGGGTTAGGGTTAGGGTTAGGGATGAAAGCACATAGGAGAAAGAGATATTCTTGAATAACTTTTTTTGTGAAGGTCGGAGAGACTTGGAAAGCGGTTGCATCTGGACTAATTTGGGTCCTGCGGATCGATTGGTACCATCCCCGAGCTTGTACGACCTTCGGAAGAGGTCGACCGACGAAATTCCCCCAAATCTGAGGAGATATTCTTGAATAACTTTTTTTGTGAAGGTCGGAGAGACTTGCAAGTAGGCTCTACCCCCACTAAATGGGGTAGCGCGCATCGATCAGTACCATCCTTGAGCTTCTCCGACTTTCGGAAGGGTTAGGGTTAGGGTTAGGGATGAAAGCACATAGGAGAAAGAGATATTCTTGAATAACTTTTTTTGTGAAGGTCGGAGAGACTTGCAAGTAGGCTCTACCCCCACTAAATGGGGTAGCGCGCATCGATCGGTACCATCCTTGAGCTTCTCCGACTTTCGGAAGGGTTAGGGTTAGGGTTAGGGATGAAAGCACATAGGAGAAAGAGATATTCTTGAATAACTTTTTTTGTGAAGGTCGGAGAGACTTGGAAAGTGGTTGCATCTGGACTAATTTGGGTCCTGCGGATCGATTGGTACCATCCCCGAGCTTGTACGACCTTCGGAAGAGGTCGACCGACGAAATTCCCCCAAATCTGAGGAGATATTCTTGAATAACTTTTTTTGTGAAGGTCGGAGAGACTTGCAAGTAGGCTCTACCCCCACTAAATGGGGTAGCGCGCATCGATCGGTACCATCCTTGAGCTTCTCCGACTTTCGGAAGGGTTAGGGTTAGGGTTAGGGATGAAAGCACATAGGAGAAAGAGATATTCTTGAATAACTTTTTTTGTGAAGGTCGGAGAGACTTGCAAGTAGGCTCTACCCCCACTAAATGGGGTTGCGCGCATCGATCGGTACCATCCTTGAGCTTCTCCGACTTTCGGAAGGGTTAGGGTTAGGGTTAGGGATGAAAGCACATAGGAGAAAGAGATATTCTTGAATAACTTTTTTTGTGAAGGTCGGAGAGACTTGGAAAGTGGTTGCATCTGGACTAATTTGGGTCCTGCGGATCGATTGGTACCATCCCCGAGCTTGTACGACCTTCGGAAGAGGTCGACCGACGAAATTCCCCCAAATCTGAGGAGATATTCTTGAATAACTTTTTTTGTGAAGGTCGGAGAGACTTGCAAGTAGGCTCTACCCCCACTAAATGGGGTAGCGCGCATCGATCGGTACCATCCTTGAGCTTCTCCGACTTTCGGAAGGGTTAGGGTTAGGGTTAGGGATGAAAGCACATAGGAGAAAGAGATATTCTTGAATAACTTTTTTTGTGAAGGTCGGAGAGACTTGCAAGTAGGCTCTACCCCCACTAAATGGGGTAGCGCGCATCGATCGGTACCATCCTTGAGCTTCTCCGACTTTCGGAAGGGTTAGGGTTAGGGATGAAAGCACATAGGAGAAAGAGATATTCTTGAATAACTTTTTTTGTGAAGGTCGGAGAGACTTGCAAGTAGGCTCTACCCCCACTAAATGGGGTTGCGCGCATCGATCGGTACCATCCTTGAGCTTCTCCGACTTTCGGAAGGGTTAGGGTTAGGGTTAGGGATGAAAGCACATAGGAGAAAGAGATATTCTTGAATAACTTTTTTTGTGAAGGTCGGAGAGACTTGGAAAGTGGTTGCATCTGGACTAATTTGGGTCCTGCGGATCGATTGGTACCATCCCCGAGCTTGTACGACCTTCGGAAGAGGTCGACCGACGAAATTCCCCCAAATCTGAGGAGATATTCTTGAATAACTTTTTTTGTGAAGGTCGGAGAGACTTGCAAGTAGGCTCTACCCCCACTAAATGGGGTAGCGCGCATCGATCGGTACCATCCTTGAGCTTCTCCGACTTTCGGAAGGGTTAGGGTTAGGGTTAGGGATGAAAGCACATAGGAGAAAGAGATATTCTTGAATAACTTTTTTTGTGAAGGTCGGAGAGACTTGCAAGTAGGCTCTACCCCCACTAAATGGGGTAGCGCGCATCGATCGGTACCATCCTTGAGCTTCTCCGACTTTCGGAAGGGTTAGGGTTAGGGATGAAAGCACATAGGAGAAAGAGATATTCTTGAATAACTTTTTTTGTGAAGGTCGGAGAGACTTGGAAAGTGGTTGCATCTGGACTAATTTGGGTCCTGCGGATCGATTGGTACCATCCCCGAGCTTGTACGACCTTCGGAAGAGGTCGACCAACGAAATTCCCCCAAATCTGAGGAGATATTCTTGAATAACTTTTTTTGTGAAGGTCGGAGAGACTTGCAAGTAGGCTCTACCCCCACTAAATGGGGTAGCGCGCATCGATCGGCACCATCCTTGAGCTTCTCCGACTTTCGGAAGGGTTAGGGTTAGGGTTAGGGATGAAAGCACATAGGAGAAAGAGATATTCTTGAATAACTTTTTTTGTGAAGGTCGGAGAGACTTGCAAGTAGGCTCTACCCCCACTAAATGGGGTTGCGCGCATCGATCGGTACCATTCTTGAGCTTCTCCGACTTTCGGAAGGGTTAGGGTTAGGGTTAGGGATGAAAGCACATAGGAGAAAGAGATATTCTTGAATAACTTTTTTTGTGAAGGTCGGAGAGACTTGGAAAGTGGTTGCATCTGGACTAATTTGGGTCCTGCGGATCGATTGGTACCATCCCCGAGCTTGTACAACCTTCGGAAGAGGTCGACCGACGAAATTCCCCCAAATCTGAGGAGATATTCTTGAATAACTTTTTTTGTGAAGGTCGGAGAGACTTGCAAGTAGGCTCTACCCCCACTAAATGGGGTAGCGCGCATCGATCGGTACCATCCTTGAGCTTCTCCGACTTTCGGAAGGGTTAGGGTTAGGGTTAGGGATGAAAGCACATAGGAGAAAGAGATATTCTTGAATAACTTTTTTTGTGAAGGTCGGAGAGACTTGCAAGTAGGCTCTACCCCCACTAAATGGGGTAGCGCGCATCGATTGGTACCATCCTTGAGCTTCTCCGACTTTCGGAAGGGTTAGGGTTAAGGTTAGGGATGAAAGCACATAGGAGAAAGAGATATTCTTGAATAACTTTTTTTGTGAAGGTCGGAGAGACTTGGAAAGTGGTTGCATCTGGACTAATTTGGGTCCTGCGGATCGATTGGTACCATCCCCGAGCTTGTACGACCTTCGGAAGAGGTCGACCGACGAAATTCCCCCAAATCTGAGGAGATATTCTTGAATAACTTTTTTTGTGAAGGTCGGAGAGACTTGCAAGTAGGCTCTACCCCCACTAAATGGGGTAGCGCGCATCGATCGGTACCATCCTTGAGCTTCTCCGACTTTCGGAAGGGTTAGGGTTAGGGTTAGGGATGAAAGCACATAGGAGAAAGAGATATTCTTGAATAACTTTTTTTGTGAAGGTCGGAGAGACTTGCAAGTAGGCTCTACCCCCACTAAATGGGGTTGCGCGCATCGATCGGTACCATCCTTGAGCTTCTCCGACTTTCGTAAGGGTTAGGGTTAGGGTTAGGGATGAAAGCACATAGGAGAAAGAGATATTCTTGAATAACTTTTTTTGTGAAGGTCGGAGAGACTTGGAAAGTGGTTGCATCTGGACTAATTTGGGTCCTGCGGATCGATTGGTACCATCCCCGAGCTTGTACGACCTTCGGAAGAGGTCGACCGACGAAATTCCCCCAAATCTGAGGAGATATTCTTGAATAACTTTTTTTGTGAAGGTCGGAGAGACTTGCAAGTAGGCTCTACCCCCACTAAATGGGGTAGCGCGCATCGATCGGTACCATCCTTGAGCTTCTCCGACTTTCGGAAGGGTTAGGGTTAGGGTTAGGGATGAAAGCACATAGGAGAAAGAGATATTCTTGAATAACTTTTTTTGTGAAGGTCGGAGAGACTTGCAAGTAGGCTCTACCCCCACTAAATGGGGTAGCGCGCATCGATCGGTACCATCCTTGAGCTTCTCCGACTTTCGGAAGGGTTAGGGTTAGGGATGAAAGCACATAGGAGAAAGAGATATTCTTGAATAACTTTTTTTGTGAAGGTCGGAGAGACTTGCAAGTAGGCTCTACCCCCACTAAATGGGGTTGCGCGCATCGATCGGTACCATCCTTGAGCTTCTCCGACTTTCGGAAGGGTTAGGGTTAGGGTTAGGGATGAAAGCACATAGGAGAAAGAGATATTCTTGAATAACTTTTTTTGTGAAGGTCGGAGAGACTTGGAAAGTGGTTGCATCTGGACTAATTTGGGTCCTGCGGATCGATTGGTACCATCCCCGAGCTTGTACGACCTTCGGAAGAGGTCGACCGACGAAATTCCCCCAAATCTGAGGAGATATTCTTGAATAACTTTTTTTGTGAAGGTCGGAGAGACTTGCAAGTAGGCTCTACCCCCACTAAATGGGGTAGCGCGCATCGATCGGTACCATCCTTGAGCTTCTCCGACTTTCGGAAGGGTTAGGGTTAGGGTTAGGGATGAAAGCACATAGGAGAAAGAGATATTCTTGAATAACTTTTTTTGTGAAGGTCGGAGAGACTTGCAAGTAGGCTCTACCCCCACTAAATGGGGTAGCGCGCATCGATCGGTACCATCCTTGAGCTTCTCCGACTTTCGGAAGGGTTAGGGTTAGGGATGAAAGCACATAGGAGAAAGAGATATTCTTGAATAACTTTTTTTGTGAAGGTCGGAGAGACTTGGAAAGTGGTTGCATCTGGACTAATTTGGGTCCTGCGGATCGATTGGTACCATCCCCGAGCTTGTACGACCTTCGGAAGAGGTCGACCAACGAAATTCCCCCAAATCTGAGGAGATATTCTTGAATAACTTTTTTTGTGAAGGTCGGAGAGACTTGCAAGTAGGCTCTACCCCCACTAAATGGGGTAGCGCGCATCGATCGGCACCATCCTTGAGCTTCTCCGACTTTCGGAAGGGTTAGGGTTAGGGTTAGGGATGAAAGCACATAGGAGAAAGAGATATTCTTGAATAACTTTTTTTGTGAAGGTCGGAGAGACTTGCAAGTAGGCTCTACCCCCACTAAATGGGGTTGCGCGCATCGATCGGTACCATCCTTGAGCTTCTCCGACTTTCGGAAGGGTTAGGGTTAGGGTTAGGGATGAAAGCACATAGGAGAAAGAGATATTCTTGAATAACTTTTTTTGTGAAGGTCGGAGAGACTTGGAAAGTGGTTGCATCTGGACTAATTTGGGTCCTGCGGATCGATTGGTACCATCCCCGAGCTTGTACAACCTTCGGAAGAGGTCGACCGACGAAATTCCCCCAAATCTGAGGAGATATTCTTGAATAACTTTTTTTGTGAAGGTCGGAGAGACTTGCAAGTAGGCTCTACCCCCACTAAATGGGGTAGCGCGCATCGATCGGTACCATCCTTGAGCTTCTCCGACTTTCGGAAGGGTTAGGGTTAGGGTTAGGGATGAAAGCACATAGGAGAAAGAGATATTCTTGAATAACTTTTTTTGTGAAGGTCGGAGAGACTTGCAAGTAGGCTCTACCCCCACTAAATGGGGTAGCGCGCATCGATTGGTACCATCCTTGAGCTTCTCCGACTTTCGGAAGGGTTAGGGTTAAGGTTAGGGATGAAAGCACATAGGAGAAAGAGATATTCTTGAATAACTTTTTTTGTGAAGGTCGGAGAGACTTGGAAAGTGGTTGCATCTGGACTAATTTGGGTCCTGCGGATCGATTGGTACCATCCCCGAGCTTGTACGACCTTCGGAAGAGGTCGACCGACGAAATTCCCCCAAATCTGAGGAGATATTCTTGAATAACTTTTTTTGTGAAGGTCGGAGAGACTTGCAAGTAGGCTCTACCCCCACTAAATGGGGTAGCGCGCATCGATCGGTACCATCCTTGAGCTTCTCCGACTTTCGGAAGGGTTAGGGTTAGGGTTAGGGATGAAAGCACATAGGAGAAAGAGATATTCTTGAATAACTTTTTTTGTGAAGGTCGGAGAGACTTGCAAGTAGGCTCTACCCCCACTAAATGGGGTTGCGCGCATCGATCGGTACCATCCTTGAGCTTCTCCGACTTTCGTAAGGGTTAGGGTTAGGGTTAGGGATGAAAGCACATAGGAGAAAGAGATATTCTTGAATAACTTTTTTTGTGAAGGTCGGAGAGACTTGGAAAGTGGTTGCATCTGGACTAATTTGGGTCCTGCGGATCGATTGGTACCATCCCCGAGCTTGTACGACCTTCGGAAGAGGTCGACCGACGAAATTCCCCCAAATCTGAGGAGATATTCTTGAATAACTTTTTTTGTGAAGGTCGGAGAGACTTGCAAGTAGGCTCTACCCCCACTAAATGGGGTAGCGCGCATCGATCGGTACCAATCTTTGAGCTTCTCCGACTTTCGGAAGGGTTAGGGTTAGGGTTAGGGATGAAAGCACATAGGAGAAAGAGATATTCTTGAATAACTTTTTTTGTGAAGGTCGGAGAGACTTGCAAGTACGCTCTACCCCCACTAAATGGGGTAGCGCGCATCGATCGGTACCATCCTTGAGCTTCTCCGACTTTCGGAAGGGTTAGGGTTAGGGTTAGGGATGAAAGCACATAGGAGAAAGAGATATTCTTGAATAAATTTTTTTGTGAAGGTCGGAGAGACTTGGAAAGTGGTTGCATCTGGACTAATTTGGGTCCTGCGGATCGATTGGTACCATCCCCGAGCTTGTACGACCTTCGGAAGAGGTCGACCGACGAAATTCCCCCAAATCTGAGGAGATATTCTTGAATAACTTTTTTTGTGAAGGTCGGAGAGACTTGCAAGTAGGCTCTACCCCCACTAAATGGGGTAGCGCGCATCGATCGGTACCATCCTTGAGCTTCTCCGACTTTCGGAAGGGTTAGGGTTAGGGTTAGGGATGAAAGCACATAGGAGAAAGAGATATTCTTGAATAACTTTTTTTGTGAAGGTCGGAGAGACTTGCAAGTAGGCTCTACCCCCACTAAATGGGGTAGCGCGCATCGATCGGTACTATCTTTGAGCTTCTCCGACTTTCGGAAGGGTTAGGGTTAGGGTTAGGGATGAAAGCACATAGGAGAAAGAGATATTCTTGAATAACTTTTTTTGTGAAGGTCGGAGAGACTTGGAAAGTGGTTGCATCTGGACTAATTTGGGTCCTGCGGATCGATTGGTACCATCCCCGAGCTTGTACGACCTTCGGAAGAGGTCGACCGACGAAATTCCCCCAAATCTGAGGAGATATTCTTGAATAACTTTTTTTGTGAAGGTCGGAGAGACTTGCAAGTAGGCTCTACCCCCACTAAATGGGGTAGCGCGCATCGATCGGTACCATCCTTGAGCTTCTCCGACTTTCGGAAGGGTTAGGGTTAGGGTTAGGGATGAAAGCACATAGGAGAAAGAGATATTCTTGAATAACTTTTTTTGTGAAGGTCGGAGAGACTTGCAAGTAGGCTCTACCCCCACTAAATGGGGTAGCGCGCATCGATCGGTACTATCTTTGAGCTTCTCCGACTTTCGGAAGGGTTAGGGTTAGGGTTAGGGATGAAAGCACATAGGAGAAAGAGATATTCTTGAATAACTTTTTTTGTGAAGGTCGGAGAGACTTGGAAAGTGGTTGCATCTGGACTAATTTGGGTCCTGCGGATCGATTGGTACCATCCCCGAGCTTGTACGACCTTCGGAAGAGGTCGACCGACGAAATTCCCCCAAATCTGAGGAGATATTCTTGAATAACTGTTTTTGTGAAGGACGGAGAGACTTGCAAGTAGGCTCTACCCCCACTAAATGGGGTAGCGCGCATCGATCGGTACCATCCTTGAGCTTCTCCGACTTTCGGAAGGGTTAGGGTTAGGGTTAGGGATGAAAGCACATAGGAGAAAGAGATATTCTTGAATAACTTTTTTTGTGAAGGTCGGAGAGACTTGCAAGTAGGCTCTACCCCCACTAAATGGGGTTGCGCGCATCGATCGGTACCATCCTTGAGCTTCTCCGACTTTCGGAAGGGTTAGGGTTAGGGTTAGGGATGAAAGCACATAGGAGAAAGAGATATTCTTGAATAACTTTTTTTGTGAAGGTCGGAGAGACTTGGAAAGTGGTTGCATCTGGACTAATTTGGGTCCTGCGGATCGATTGGTACCATCCCCGAGCTTGTACGACCTTCGGAAGAGGTCGACCGACGAAATTCCCCCAAATCTGAGGAGATATTCTTGAATAACTTTTTTTGTGAAGGTCGGAGAGACTTGCAAGTAGGCTCTACCCCCACTAAATGGGGTAGCGCGCATCGATCGGTACCATCCTTGAGCTTCTCCGACTTTCGGAAGGGTTAGGGTTAGGGTTAGGGATGAAAGCACATAGGAGAAAGAGATATTCTTGAATAACTTTTTTTGTGAAGGTCGGAGAGACTTGGAAAGTGGTTGCATCTGGACTAATTTGGGTCCTGCGGATCGATTGGTACCATCCCCGAGCTTGTACGACCTTCGAAAGAGGTCGACCGACGAAATTCCCCCAAATCTGAGGAGATATTCTTGAATAACTTTTTTTGTGAAGGTCGGAGAGACTTGCAAGTAGGCTCTACCCCCACTAAATGGGGTTGCGCGCATCGATCGGTACCATCCTTGAGCTTCTCCGACTTTCGGAAGGGTTAGGGTTAGGGTTAGGGATGAAAGCACATAGGAGAAAGAGATATTCTTGAATAACTTTTTTTGTGAAGGTCGGAGAGACTTGGAAAGTGGTTGCATCTGGACTAATTTGGGTCCTGCGGATCGATTGGTACCATCCCCGAGCTTGTACGACCTTCGGAAGAGGTCGACCGACGAAATTCCCCCAAATCTGAGGAGATATTCTTGAATAACTTTTTTTGTGAAGGTCGGAGAGACTTGCAAGTAGGCTCTACCCCCACTAAATGGGGTAGCGCGCATCGATCGGTACCATCCTTGAGCTTCTCCGACTTTCGGAAGGGTTAGGGTTAGGGTTAGGGATGAAAGCACATAGGAGAAAGAGATATTCTTGAATAACTTTTTTTGTGAAGGTCGGAGAGACTTGCAAGTAGGCTCTACCCCCACTAAATGGGGTAGCGCGCATCGATCGGTACTATCTTTGAGCTTCTCCGACTTTCGGAAGGGTTAGGGTTAGGGTTAGGGATGAAAGCACATAGGAGAAAGAGATATTCTTGAATAACTTTTTTTGTGAAGGTCGGAGAGACTTGGAAAGTGGTTGCATCTGGACTAATTTGGGTCCTGCGGATCGATTGGTACCATCCCCGAGCTTGTACGACCTTCGGAAGAGGTCGACCGACGAAATTCCCCCAAATCTGAGGAGATATTCTTGAATAACTTTTTTTGTGAAGGTCGGAGAGACTTGCAAGTAGGCTCTACCCCCACTAAATGGGGTAGCGCGCATCGATCGGTACCATCCTTGAGCTTCTCCGACTTTCGGAAGGGTTAGGGTTAGGGTTAGGGATGAAAGCACATAGGAGAAAGAGATATTCTTGAATAACTTTTTTTGTGAAGGTCGGAGAGACTTGCAAGTAGGCTCTACCCCCACTAAATGGGGTAGCGCGCATCGATCGGTACTATCTTTGAGCTTCTCCGACTTTCGGAAGGGTTAGGGTTAGGGTTAGGGATGAAAGCACATAGGAGAAAGAGATATTCTTGAATAACTTTTTTTGTGAAGGTCGGAGAGACTTGGAAAGTGGTTGCATCTGGACTAATTTGGGTCCTGCGGATCGATTGGTACCATCCCCGAGCTTGTACGACCTTCGGAAGAGGTCGACCGACGAAATTCCCCCAAATCTGAGGAGATATTCTTGAATAACTGTTTTTGTGAAGGACGGAGAGACTTGCAAGTAGGCTCTACCCCCACTAAATGGGGTAGCGCGCATCGATCGGTACCATCCTTGAGCTTCTCCGACTTTCGGAAGGGTTAGGGTTAGGGTTAGGGATGAAAGCACATAGGAGAAAGAGATATTCTTGAATAACTTTTTTTGTGAAGGTCGGAGAGACTTGCAAGTAGGCTCTACCCCCACTAAATGGGGTTGCGCGCATCGATCGGTACCATCCTTGAGCTTCTCCGACTTTCGGAAGGGTTAGGGTTAGGGTTAGGGATGAAAGCACATAGGAGAAAGAGATATTCTTGAATAACTTTTTTTGTGAAGGTCGGAGAGACTTGGAAAGTGGTTGCATCTGGACTAATTTGGGTCCTGCGGATCGATTGGTACCATCCCCGAGCTTGTACGACCTTCGGAAGAGGTCGACCGACGAAATTCCCCCAAATCTGAGGAGATATTCTTGAATAACTTTTTTTGTGAAGGTCGGAGAGACTTGCAAGTAGGCTCTACCCCCACTAAATGGGGTAGCGCGCATCGATCGGTACCATCCTTGAGCTTCTCCGACTTTCGGAAGGGTTAGGGTTAGGGATGAAAGCACATAGGAGAAAGAGATATTCTTGAATAACTTTTTTTGTGAAGGTCGGAGAGACTTGGAAAGTGGTTGCATCTGGACTAATTTGGGTCCTGCGGATCGATTGGTACCATCCCCGAGCTTGTACGACCTTCGAAAGAGGTCGACCGACGAAATTCCCCCAAATCTGAGGAGATATTCTTGAATAACTTTTTTTGTGAAGGTCGGAGAGACTTGCAAGTAGGCTCTACCCCCACTAAATGGGGTTGCGCGCATCGATCGGTACCATCCTTGAGCTTCTCCGACTTTCGGAAGGGTTAGGGTTAGGGTTAGGGATGAAAGCACATAGGAGAAAGAGATATTCTTGAATAACTTTTTTTGTGAAGGTCGGAGAGACTTGGAAAGTGGTTGCATCTGGACTAATTTGGGTCCTGCGGATCGATTGGTACCATCCCCGAGCTTGTACGACCTTCGGAAGAGGTCGACCGACGAAATTCCCCCAAATCTGAGGAGATATTCTTGAATAACTTTTTTTGTGAAGGTCGGAGAGACTTGCAAGTAGGCTCTACCCCCACTAAATGGGGTAGCGCGCATCGATCGGTACCATCCTTGAGCTTCTCCGACTTTCGGAAGGGTTAGGGTTAGGGTTAGGGATGAAAGCACATAGGAGAAAGAGATATTCTTGAATAACTTTTTTTGTGAAGGTCGGAGAGACTTGGAAAGTGGTTGCATCTGGACTAATTTGGGTCCTGCGGATCGATTGGTACCATCCCCGAGCTTGTACGACCTTCGAAAGAGGTCGACCGACGAAATTCCCCCAAATCTGAGGAGATATTCTTGAATAACTTTTTTTGTGAAGGTCGGAGAGACTTGCAAGTAGGCTCTACCCCCACTAAATGGGGTAGCGCGCATCGATCGGTACCATCCTTGAGCTTCTCCGACTTTCGGAAGGGTTAGGGTTAGGGTTAGGGATGAAAGCACATAGGAGAAAGAGATATTCTTGAATAACTTTTTTTGTGAAGGTCGGAGAGACTTGCAAGTAGGCTCTACCCCCACTAAATGGGGTTGCGCGCATCGATCGGTACCATCCTTGAGCTTCTCCGACTTTCGGAAGGGTTAGGGTTAGGGTTAGGGATGAAAGCACATAGGAGAAAGAGATATTCTTGAATAACTTTTTTTGTGAAGGTCGGAGAGACTTGGAAAGTGGTTGCATCTGGACTAATTTGGGTCCTGCAGATCGATTGGTACCATCCCCGAGCTTGTACGACCTTCGGAAGAGGTCGACCGACGAAATTCCCCCAAATCTGAGGAGATATTCTTGAATAACTTTTTTTGTGAAGGTCGGAGAGACTTGCAAGTAGGCTCTACCCCCACTAAATGGGGTAGCGCGCATCGATCAGTACCATCCTTGAGCTTCTCCGACTTTCGGAAGGGTTAGGGTTAGGGTTAGGGATGAAAGCACATAGGAGAAAGAGATATTCTTGAATAACTTTTTTTGTGAAGGTCGGAGAGACTTGGAAAGTGGTTGCATCTGGACTAATTTGGGTCCTGCAGATCGATTGGTACCATCCCCGAGCTTGTACGACCTTCGGAAGAGGTCGACCGACGAAATTCCCCCAAATCTGAGGAGATATTCTTGAATAACTTTTTTTGTGAAGGTCGGAGAGACTTGCAAGTAGGCTCTACCCCCACTAAATGGGGTAGCGCGCATCGATCAGTACCATCCTTGAGCTTCTCCGACTTTCGGAAGGGTTAGGGTTAGGGTTAGGGATGAAAGCACATAGGAGAAAGAGATATTCTTGAATAACTTTTTTTGTGAAGGTCGGAGAGACTTGCAAGTAGGCTCTACCCCCACTAAATGGGGTTGCGCGCATCGATCGGTACCATCCTTGAGCTTCTCCGACTTTCGGAAGGGTTAGGGTTAGGGTTAGGGATGAAAGCACATAGGAGAAAGAGATATTCTTGAATAACTTTTTTTGTGAAGGTCGGAGAGACTTGGAAAGTGGTTGCATCTGGACTAATTTGGGTCCTGCGGATCGATTGGTACCATCCCCGAGCTTGTACGACCTTCGGAAGAGGTCGACCGACGAAATTCCCCCAAATCTGAGGAGATATTCTTGAATAACTTTTTTTGTGAAGGTCGGAGAGACTTGCAAGTAGGCTCTACCCCCACTAAATGGGGTAGCGCGCATCGATCGGTACCAATCTTTGAGCTTCTCCGACTTTCGGAAGGGTTAGGGTTAGGGTTAGGGATGAAAGCACATAGGAGAAAGAGATATTCTTGAATAACTTTTTTTGTGAAGGTCGGAGAGACTTGCAAGTACGCTCTACCCCCACTAAATGGGGTAGCGCGCATCGATCGGTACCATCCTTGAGCTTCTCCGACTTTCGGAAGGGTTAGGGTTAGGGTTAGGGATGAAAGCACATAGGAGAAAGAGATATTCTTGAATAACTTTTTTTGTGAAGGTCGGAGAGACTTGGAAAGTGGTTGCATCTGGACTAATTTGGGTCCTGCGGATCGATTGGTACCATCCCCGAGCTTGTACGACCTTCGGAAGAGGTCGACCGACGAAATTCCCCCAAATCTGAGGAGATATTCTTGAATAACTTTTTTTGTGAAGGTCGGAGAGACTTGCAAGTAGGCTCTACCCCCACTAAATGGGGTAGCGCGCATCGATCGGTACCATCCTTGAGCTTCTCCGACTTTCGGAAGGGTTAGGGTTAGGGTTAGGGATGAAAGCACATAGGAGAAAGAGATATTCTTGAATAACTTTTTTTGTGAAGGTCGGAGAGACTTGCAAGTAGGCTCTACCCCCACTAAATGGGGTAGCGCGCATCGATCGGTACTATCCTTGAGCTTCTCCGACTTTCGGAAGGGTTAGGGTTAGGGTTAGGGATGAAAGCACATAGGAGAAAGAGATATTCTTGAATAACTTTTTTTGTGAAGGTCGGAGAGACTTGGAAAGTGGTTGCATCTGGACTAATTTGGGTCCTGCGGATCGATTGGTACCATCCCCGAGCTTGTACGACCTTCGGAAGAGGTCGACCGACGAAATTCCCCCAAATCTGAGGAGATATTCTTGAATAACTTTTTTTGTGAAGGTCGGAGAGACTTGCAAGTAGGCTCTACCCCCACTAAATGGGGTAGCGCGCATCGATCGGTACCATCCTTGAGCTTCTCAGACTTTCGGAAGGGTTAGGGTTAGGGTTAGGGATGAAAGCACATAGGAGAAAGAGATATTCTTGAATAACTTTTTTTGTGAAGGTCGGAGAGACTTGGAAAGTGGTTGCATCTGGACTAATTTGGGTCCTGCGGATCGATTGGTACCATCCCCGAGCTTGTACGACCTTCGGAAGAGGTCGACCGACGAAATTCCCCCAAATCTGAGGAGATATTCTTGAATAACTGTTTTTGTGAAGGACGGAGAGACTTGCAAGTAGGCTCTACCCCCACTAAATGGGGTAGCGCGCATCGATCGGTACCATCCTTGAGCTTCTCCGACTTTCGGAAGGGTTAGGGTTAGGGTTAGGGATGAAAGCACATAGGAGAAAGAGATATTCTTGAATAACTTTTTTTGTGAAGGTCGGAGAGACTTGCAAGTAGGCTCTACCCCCACTAAATGGGGTTGCACGCATCGATCGGTACCATCCTTGAGCTTCTCCGACTTTCGGAAGGGTTAGGGTTAGGGTTAGGGATGAAAGCACATAGGAGAAAGAGATATTCTTGAATAACTTTTTTTGTGAAGGTCGGAGAGACTTGGAAAGTGGTTGCATCTGGACTAATTTGGGTCCTGCGGATCGATTGGTACCATCCCCGAGCTTGTACGACCTTCGGAAGAGGTCGACCGACGAAATTCCCCCAAATCTGAGGAGATATTCTTGAATAACTTTTTTTGTGAAGGTCGGAGAGACTTGCAAGTAGGCTCTACCCCCACTAAATGGGGTAGCGCGCATCGATCGGTACCATCTTTGAGCTTCTCCGACTTTCGGAAGGGTTAGGGTTAGGGTTAGGGATGAAAGCACATAGGAGAAAGAGATATTCTTGAATAACTTTTTTTGTGAAGGTCGGAGAGACTTGGAAAGTGGTTGCATCTGGACTAATTTGGGTCCTGCGGATCGATTGGTACCATCCCCGAGCTTGTACGACCTTCGGAAGAGGTCGACCGACGAAATTCCCCCAAATCTGAGGAGATATTCTTGAATAACTTTTTTTGTGAAGGTCGGAGAGACTTGCAAGTAGGCTCTACCCCCACTAAATGGGGTAGCGCGCATCGATCGGTACCATCCTTGAGCTTCTCCGACTTTCGGAAGGGTTAGGGTTAGGGTTAGGGATGAAAGCACATAGGAGAAAGAGATATTCTTGAATAACTTTTTTTGTGAAGGTCGGAGAGACTTGCAAGTAGGCTTTACCCCCACTAAATGGGGTTGCGCGCATCGATCGGTACCATCCTTGAGCTTCTCCGACTTTCGGAAGGGTTAGGGTTAGGGTTAGGGATGAAAGCACATAGGAGAAAGAGATATTCTTGAATAACTTTTTTTGTGAAGGTCGGAGAGACTTGGAAAGTGGTTGCATCTGGACTAATTCGGGTCCTGCGGATCGATTGGTACCATCCCCGAGCTTGTACGACCTTCGGAAGAGGTTCGACCGACGAAATTCCCCCAAATCTGAGGAGATATTCTTGAATAACTTTTTTTGTGAAGGTCGGAGAGACTTGCAAGTAGGCTCTACCCCCACTAAATGGGGTAGCGCGCATCGATCAGTACCATCCTTGAGCTTCTCCGACTTTCGGAAGGGTTAGGGTTAGGGTTAGGGATGAAAGCACATAGGAGAAAGAGATATTCTTGAATAACTTTTTTTGTGAAGGTCGGAGAGACTTGCAAGTAGGCTCTACCCCCACTAAATGGGGTAGCGCGCATCGATCGGTACCATCCTTGAGCTTCTCCGACTTTCGGAAGGGTTAGGGTTAGGGTTAGGGATGAAAGCACATAGGAGAAAGAGATATTCTTGAATAACTTTTTTTGTGAAGGTCGGAGAGACTTGGAAAGTGGTTGCATCTGGACTAATTTGGGTCCTGCGGATCGATTGGTACCATCCCCGAGCTTGTACGACCTTCGGAAGAGGTCGACCGACGAAATTCCCCCAAATCTGAGGAGATATTCTTGAATAACTTTTTTTGTGAAGGTCGGAGAGACTTGCAAGTAGGCTCTACCCCCACTAAATGGGGTAGCGCGCATCGATCGGTACCATCCTTGAGCTTCTCCGACTTTCGGAAGGGTTAGGGTTAGGGTTAGGGATGAAAGCACATAGGAGAAAGAGATATTCTTGAATAACTTTTTTTGTGAAGGTCGGAGAGACTTGCAAGTAGGCTCTACCCCCACTAAATGGGGTTGCACGCATCGATCGGTACCATCCTTGAGCTTCTCCGACTTTCGGAAGGGTTAGGGTTAGGGTTAGGGATGAAAGCACATAGGAGAAAGAGATATTCTTGAATAACTTTTTTTGTGAAGGTCGGAGAGACTTGGAAAGTGGTTGCATCTGGACTAATTTGGGTCCTGCGGATCGATTGGTACCATCCCCGAGCTTGTACGACCTTCGGAAGAGGTCGACCGACGAAATTCCCCCAAATCTGAGGAGATATTCTTGAATAACTTTTTTTGTGAAGGTCGGAGAGACTTGCAAGTAGGCTCTACCCCCACTAAATGGGGTAGCGCGCATCGATCGGTACCATCCTTGAGCTTCTCCGACTTTCGGAAGGGTTAGGGTTAGGGTTAGGGATGAAAGCACATAGGAGAAAGAGATATTCTTGAATAACTTTTTTTGTGAAGGTCGGAGAGACTTGGAAAGTGGTTGCATCTGGACTAATTTGGGTCCTGCGGATCGATTGGTACCATCCCCGAGCTTGTACGACCTTCGGAAGAGGTCGACCGACGAAATTCCCCCAAATCTGAGGAGATATTCTTGAATAACTTTTTTTGTGAAGGTCGGAGAGACTTGCAAGTAGGCTCTACCCCCACTAAATGGGGTAGCGCGCATCGATCGGTACCATCCTTGAGCTTCTCCGACTTTCGGAAGGGTTAGGGTTAGGGTTAGGGATGAAAGCACATAGGAGAAAGAGATATTCTTGAATAACTTTTTTTGTGAATGTCGGAGAGACTTGCAAGTAGGCTCTACCCCCACTAAATGGGGTAGCGCGCATCGATCGGTACTATCCTTGAGCTTCTCCGACTTTCGGAAGGGTTAGGGTTAGGGTTAGGGATGAAAGCACATAGGAGAAAGAGATATTCTTGAATAACTTTTTTTGTGAAGGTCGGAGAGACTTGGAAAGTGGTTGCATCTGGACTAATTTGGGTCCTGCGGATCGATTGGTACCATCCCCGAGCTTGTACGACCTTCGGAAGAGGTCGACCGACGAAATTCCCCCAAATCTGAGGAGATATTCTTGAATAACTTTTTTTGTGAAGGTCGGAGAGACTTGCAAGTAGGCTCTACCCCCACTAAATGGGGTAGCGCGCATCGATCGGTACCATCCTTGAGCTTCTCAGACTTTCGGAAGGGTTAGGGTTAGGGTTAGGGATGAAAGCACATAGGAGAAAGAGATATTCTTGAATAACTTTTTTTGTGAAGGTCGGAGAGACTTGGAAAGTGGTTGCATCTGGACTAATTTGGGTCCTGCGGATCGATTGGTACCATCCCCGAGCTTGTACGACCTTCGGAAGAGGTCGACCGACGAAATTCCCCCAAATCTGAGGAGATATTCTTGAATAACTGTTTTTGTGAAGGACGGAGAGACTTGCAAGTAGGCTCTACCCCCACTAAATGGGGTAGCGCGCATAGATCGGTACCATCCTTGAGCTTCTCCGACTTTCGGAAGGGTTAGGGTTAGGGTTAGGGATGAAAGCACATAGGAGAAAGAGATATTCTTGAATAACTTTTTTTGTGAAGGTCGGAGAGACTTGCAAGTAGGCTCTACCCCCACTAAATGGGGTTGCGCGCATCGATCGGTACCATCCTTGAGCTTCTCCGACTTTCGGAAGGGTTAGGGTTAGGGTTAGGGATGAAAGCACATAGGAGAAAGAGATATTCTTGAATAACTTTTTTTGTGAAGGTCGGAGAGACTTGGAAAGTGGTTGCATCTGGACTAATTTGGGTCCTGCGGATCGATTGGTACCATCCCCGAGCTTGTACGACCTTCGGAAGAGGTCGACCGACGAAATTCCCCCAAATCTGAGGAGATATTCTTGAATAACTTTTTTTGTGAAGGTCGGAGAGACTTGCAAGTAGGCTCTACCCCCACTAAATGGGGTAGCGCGCATCGATCGGTACCATCCTTGAGCTTCTCCGACTTTCGGAAGGGTTAGGGTTAGGGTTAGGGATGAAAGCACATAGGAGAAAGAGATATTCTTGAATAACTTTTTTTGTGAAGGTCGGAGAGACTTGGAAAGTGGTTGCATCTGGACTAATTTGGGTCCTGCAGATCGATTGGTACCATCCCCGAGCTTGTACGACCTTCGGAAGAGGTCGACCGACGAAATTCCCCCAAATCTGAGGAGATATTCTTGAATAACTGTTTTTGTGAAGGACGGAGAGACTTGCAAGTAGGCTCTACCCCCACTAAATGGGGTAGCGCGCATCGATCGGTACCATCCTTGAGCTTCTCCGACTTTCGGAAGGGTTAGGGTTAGGGTTAGGGATGAAAGCACATAGGAGAAAGAGATATTCTTGAATAACTTTTTTTGTGAAGGTCGGAGAGACTTGCAAGTAGGCTCTACCCCCACTAAATGGGGTTGCGCGCATCGATCGGTACCATCCTTGAGCTTCTCCGACTTTCGGAAGGGTTAGGGTTAGGGATGAAAGCACATAGGAGAAAGAGATATTCTTGAATAACTTTTTTTGTGAAGGTCGGAGAGACTTGGAAAGTGGTTGCATCTGGACTAATTTGGGTCCTGCGGATCGATTGGTACCATCCCCGAGCTTGTACGACCTTCGGAAGAGGTTCGACCGACGAAATTCCCCCAAATCTGAGGAGATATTCTTGAATAACCTTTTTTGTGAAGGTCGGAGAGACTTGCAAGTAGGCTCTACCCCCACTAAATGGGGTAGCGCGCATCGATCAGTACCATCCTTGAGCTTCTCCGACTTTTGGAAGGGTTAGGGTTAGGGTTAGGGATGAAAGCACATAGGAGAAAGAGATATTCTTGAATAACTTTTTTTGTGAAGGTCGGAGAGACTTGCAAGTAGGCTCTACCCCCACTAAATGGGGTAGCGCGCATCGATCGGTACCATCTTTGAGCTTCTCCGACTTTCGGAAGGGTTAGGGTTAGGGTTAGGGATGAAAGCACATAGGAGAAAGAGATATTCTTGAATAACTTTTTTTGTGAAGGTCGGAGAGACTTGGAAAGTGGTTGCATCTGGACTAATTTGGGTCCTGCGGATCGATTGGTACCATCCCCGAGCTTGTACGACCTTCGGAAGAGGTCGACCGACGAAATTCCCCCAAATCTGAGGAGATATTCTTGAATAACTTTTTTTGTGAAGGTCGGAGAGACTTGCAAGTAGGCTCTACCCCCACTAAATGGGGTAGCGCGCATCGATCGGTACCATCCTTGAGCTTCTCCGACTTTCGGAAGGGTTAGGGTTAGGGTTAGGGATGAAAGCACATAGGAGAAAGAGATATTCTTGAATAACTTTTTTTGTGAAGGTCGGAGAGACTTGCAAGTAGGCTCTACCCCCACTAAATGGGGTTGCGCGCATCGATCGGTACCATCCTTGAGCTTCTCCGACTTTCGGAAGGGTTAGGGTTAGGGTTAGGGATGAAAGCACATAGGAGAAAGAGATATTCTTGAATAACTTTTTTTGTGAAGGTCGGAGAGACTTGGAAAGTGGTTGCATCTGGACTAATTTGGGTCCTGCGGATCGATTGGTACCATCCCCGAGCTTGTACGACCTTCGGAAGAGGTCGACCGACGAAATTCCCCCAAATCTGAGGAGATATTCTTGAATAACTTTTTTTGTGAAGGTCGGAGAGACTTGCAAGTAGGCTCTACCCCCACTAAATGGGGTAGCGCGCATCGATCGGTACCATCCTTGAGCTTCTCCGACTTTCGGAAGGGTTAGGGTTAGGGTTAGGGATGAAAGCACATAGGAGAAAGAGATATTCTTGAATAACTTTTTTTGTGAAGGTCGGAGAGACTTGCAAGTAGGCTCTACCCCCACTAAATGGGGTAGCGCGCATCGATCGGTACCATCCTTGAGCTTCTCCGACTTTCGGAAGGGTTAGGGTTAGGGTTAGGGATGAAAGCACATAGGAGAAAGAGATATTCTTGAATAACTTTTTTTGTGAAGGTCGGAGAGACTTGGAAAGTGGTTGCATCTGGACTAATTTGGGTCCTGCGGATCGATTGGTACCATCCCCGAGCTTGTACGACCTTCGGAAGAGGTCGACCGACGAAATTCCCCCAAATCTGAGGAGATATTCTTGAATAACTTTTTTTGTGAAGGTCGGAGAGACTTGCAAGTAGGCTCTACCCCCACTAAATGGGGTAGCGCGCATCGATCGGTACCATCCTTGAGCTTCTCCGACTTTCGGAAGGGTTAGGGTTAGGGTTAGGGATGAAAGCACATAGGAGAAAGAGATATTCTTGAATAACTTTTTTTGTGAAGGTCGGAGAGACTTGCAAGTAGGCTCTACCCCCACTAAATGGGGTTGCGCGCATCGATCGGTACCATCCTTGAGCTTCTCCGACTTTCGGAAGGGTTAGGGTTAGGGTTAGGGATGAAAGCACATAGGAGAAAGAGATATTCTTGAATAACTTTTTTTGTGAAGGTCGGAGAGACTTGGAAAGTGGTTGCATCTGGACTAATTTGGGTCCTGCGGATCGATTGGTACCATCCCCGAGCTTGTACGACCTTCGGAAGAGGTCGACCGACGAAATTCCCCCAAATCTGAGGAGATATTCTTGAATAACTTTTTTTGTGAAGGTCGGAGAGACTTGCAAGTAGGCTCTACCCCCACTAAATGGGGTAGCGCGCATCGATCGGTACCAATCTTTGAGCTTCTCCGACTTTCGGAAGGGTTAGGGTTAGGGTTAGGGATGAAAGCACATAGGAGAAAGAGATATTCTTGAATAACTTTTTTTGTGAAGGTCGGAGAGACTTGCAAGTACGCTCTACCCCCACTAAATGGGGTAGCGCGCATCGATCGGTATCATCCTTGAGCTTCTCCGACTTTCGGAAGGGTTAGGGTTAGGGTTAGGGATGAAAGCACATAGGAGAAAGAGATATTCTTGAATAACTTTTTTTGTGAAGGTCGGAGAGACTTGCAAGTAGGCTCTACCCCCACTAAATGGGGTAGCGCGCATCGATAGGTACTATCCTTGAGCTTCTCCGACTTTCGGAAGGGTTAGGGTTAGGGTTAGGGATGAAAGCACATAGGAGAAAGAGATATTCTTGAATAACTTTTTTTGTGAAGGTCGGAGAGACTTGGAAAGTGGTTGCATCTGGACTAATTTGGGTCCTGCGGATCGATTGGTACCATCCCCGAGCTTGTACGACCTTCGGAAGAGGTCGACCGACGAAATTCCCCCAAATCTGAGGAGATATTCTTGAATAACTTTTTTTGTGAAGGTCGGAGAGACTTGCAAGTAGGCTCTACCCCCACTAAATGGGGTAGCGCGCATCGATCGGTACCAATCTTTGAGCTTCTCCGACTTTCGGAAGGGTTAGGGTTAGGGTTAGGGATGAAAGCACATAGGAGAAAGAGATATTCTTGAATAACTTTTTTTGTGAAGGTCGGAGAGACTTGCAAGTACGCTCTACCCCCACTAAATGGGGTAGCGCGCATCGATCGGTACCATCCTTGAGCTTCTCCGACTTTCGGAAGGGTTAGGGTTAGGGTTAGGGATGAAAGCACATAGGAGAAAGAGATATTCTTGAATAACTTTTTTTGTGAAGGTCGGAGAGACTTGGAAAGTGGTTGCATCTGGACTAATTTGGGTCCTGCGGATCGATTGGTACCATCCCCGAGCTTGTACGACCTTCGGAAGAGGTCGACCGACGAAATTCCCCCAAATCTGAGGAGATATTCTTGAATAACTTTTTTTGTGAAGGTCGGAGAGACTTGCAAGTAGGCTCTACCCCCACTAAATGGGGTAGCGCGCATCGATCGGTACCAATCTTTGAGCTTCTCCGACTTTCGGAAGGGTTAGGGTTAGGGTTAGGGATGAAAGCACATAGGAGAAAGAGATATTCTTGAATAACTTTTTTTGTGAAGGTCGGAGAGACTTGCAAGTACGCTCTACCCCCACTAAATGGGGTAGCGCGCATCGATCGGTACCATCCTTGAGCTTCTCCGACTTTCGGAAGGGTTAGGGTTAGGGTTAGGGATGAAAGCACATAGGAGAAAGAGATATTCTTGAATAACTTTTTTTGTGAAGGTCGGAGAGACTTGGAAAGTGGTTGCATCTGGACTAATTTGGGTCCTGCGGATCGATTGGTACCATCCCCGAGCTTGTACGACCTTCGGAAGAGGTCGACCGACGAAATTCCCCCAAATCTGAGGAGATATTCTTGAATAACTTTTTTTGTGAAGGTCGGAGAGACTTGCAAGTAGGCTCTCCCCCCACTAAATGGGGTAGCGCGCATCGATCGGTACCATCCTTGAGCTTCTCCGACTTTCGGAAGGGTTAGGGTTAGGGTTAGGGTTGAAAGCACATAGGAGAAAGAGATATTATTGAATAACTTTTTTTGTGAAGGTCGGAGAGACTTGCAAGTACGCTCTACCCCCACTAAATGGGGTAGCGCGCATCGATCGGTACCATCCTTGAGCTTCTCCGACTTTCGGAAGGGTTAGGGTTAGGGTTAGGGATGAAAGCACATAGGAGAAAGAGATATTCTTGAATAACTTTTTTTGTGAAGGTCGGAGAGACTTGGAAAGTGGTTGCATCTGGACTAATTTGGGTCCTGCGGATCGATTGGTACCATCCCCGAGCTTGTACGACCTTCGGAAGAGGTCGACCGACGAAATTCCCCCAAATCTGAGGAGATATTCTTGAATAACTTTTTTTGTGAAGGTCGGAGAGACTTGCAAGTAGGCTCTACCCCCACTAAATGGGGTAGCGCGCATCGATCGGTACCATCCTTGAGCTTCTCCGACTTTCGGAAGGGTTAGGGTTAGGGATGAAAGCACATAGGAGAAAGAGATATTCTTGAATAACTTTTTTTGTGAAGGTCGGAGAGACTTGCAAGTAGGCTCTACCCCCACTAAATGGGGTTGCGCGCATCGATCGGTACCATCCTTGAGCTTCTCCGACTTTCGGAAGGGTTAGGGTTAGGGTTAGGGATGAAAGCACATAGGAGAAAGAGATATTCTTGAATAACTTTTTTTGTGAAGGTCGGAGAGACTTGGAAAGTGGTTGCATCTGGACTAATTTGGGTCCTGCGGATCGATTGGTACCATCCCCGAGCTTGTACAACCTTCGGAAGAGGTCGACCGACGAAATTCCCCCAAATCTGAGGAGATATTCTTGAATAACTTTTTTTGTGAAGGTCGGAGAGACTTGCAAGTAGGCTCTACCCCCACTAAATGGGGTAGCGCGCATCGATCGGTACCATCCTTGAGCTTCTCCGACTTTCGGAAGGGTTAGGGTTAGGGTTAGGGATGAAAGCACATAGGAGAAAGAGATATTCTTGAATAACTTTTTTTGTGAAGGTCGGAGAGACTTGGAAAGTGGTTGCATCTGGACTAATTTGGGTCCTGCGGATCGATTGGTACCATCCCCGAGCTTGTACGACCTTCGGAAGAGGTCGACCGACGAAATTCCCCCAAATCTGAGGAGATATTCTTGAATAACTGTTTTTGTGAAGGACGGAGAGACTTGCAAGTAGGCTCTACCCCCACTAAATGGGGTAGCGCGCATCGATCGGTACCATCCTTGAGCTTCTCCGACTTTCGGAAGGGTTAGGGTTAGGGTTAGGGATGAAAGCACATAGGAGAAAGAGATATTCTTGAATAACTTTTTTTGTGAAGGTCGGAGAGACTTGCAAGTAGGCTCTACCCCCACTAAATGGGGTTGCGCGCATCGATCGGTACCATCCTTGAGCTTCTCCGACTTTCGGAAGGGTTAGGGTTAGGGTTAGGGATGAAAGCACATAGGAGAAAGAGATATTCTTGAATAACTTTTTTTGTGAAGGTCGGAGAGACTTGGAAAGTGGTTGCATCTGGACTAATTTGGGTCCTGCGGATCGATTGGTACCATCCCCGAGCTTGTACGACCTTCGGAAGAGGTTCGACCGACGAAATTCCCCCAAATCTGAGGAGATATTCTTGAATAACTTTTTTTGTGAAGGTCGGAGAGACTTGCAAGTAGGCTCTACCCCCACTAAATGGGGTAGCGCGCATCGATCAGTACCATCCTTGAGCTTCTCCGACTTTCGGAAGGGTTAGGGTTAGGGTTAGGGATGAAAGCACATAGGAGAAAGAGATATTCTTGAATAACTTTTTTTGTGAAGGTCGGAGAGACTTGCAAGTAGGCTCTACCCCCACTAAATGGGGTAGCGCGCATCGATCGGTACCATCCTTGAGCTTCTCCGACTTTCGGAAGGGTTAGGGTTAGGGTTAGGGATGAAAGCACATAGGAGAAAGAGATATTCTTGAATAACTTTTTTTGTGAAGGTCGGAGAGACTTGGAAAGTGGTTGCATCTGGACTAATTTGGGTCCTGCGGATCGATTGGTACCATCCCCGAGCTTGTACGACCTTCGGAAGAGGTCGACCGACGAAATTCCCCCAAATCTGAGGAGATATTCTTGAATAACTTTTTTTGTGAAGGTCGGAGAGACTTGCAAGTAGGCTCTACCCCCACTAAATGGGGTAGCGCGCATCGATCGGTACCATCCTTGAGCTTCTCCGACTTTCGGAAGGGTTAGGGTTAGGGTTAGGGATGAAAGCACATAGGAGAAAGAGATATTCTTGAATAACTTTTTTTGTGAAGGTCGGAGAGACTTGCAAGTAGGCTCTACCCCCACTAAATGGGGTTGCGCGCATCGATCGGTACCATCCTTGAGCTTCTCCGACTTTCGGAAGGGTTAGGGTTAGGGTTAGGGATGAAAGCACATAGGAGAAAGAGATATTCTTGAATAACTTTTTTTGTGAAGGTCGGAGAGACTTGGAAAGTGGTTGCATCTGGACTAATTTGGGTCCTGCGGATCGATTGGTACCATCCCCGAGCTTGTACGACCTTCGGAAGAGGTCGACCGACGAAATTCCCCCAAATCTGAGGAGATATTCTTGAATAACTTTTTTTGTGAAGGTCGGAGAGACTTGCAAGTAGGCTCTACCCCCACTAAATGGGGTAGCGCGCATCGATCGGTACCATCCTTGAGCTTCTCCGACTTTCGGAAGGGTTAGGGTTAGGGTTAGGGATGAAAGCACATAGGAGAAAGAGATATTCTTGAATAACTTTTTTTGTGAAGGTCGGAGAGACTTGCAAGTAGGCTCTACCCCCACTAAATGGGGTAGCGCGCATCGATCGGTACCATCCTTGAGCTTCTCCGACTTTCGGAAGGGTTAGGGTTAGGGTTAGGGATGAAAGCACATAGGAGAAAGAGATATTCTTGAATAACTTTTTTTGTGAAGGTCGGAGAGACTTGGAAAGTGGTTGCATCTGGACTAATTTGGGTCCTGCGGATCGATTGGTACCATCCCCGAGCTTGTACGACCTTCGGAAGAGGTCGACCGACGAAATTCCCCCAAATCTGAGGAGATATTCTTGAATAACTTTTTTTGTGAAGGTCGGAGAGACTTGCAAGTAGGCTCTACCCCCACTAAATGGGGTAGCGCGCATCGATCGGTACCATCCTTGAGCTTCTCCGACTTTCGGAAGGGTTAGGGTTAGGGTTAGGGATGAAAGCACATAGGAGAAAGAGATATTCTTGAATAACTTTTTTTGTGAAGGTCGGAGAGACTTGCAAGTAGGCTCTACCCCCACTAAATGGGGTTGCGCGCATCGATCGGTACCATCCTTGAGCTTCTCCGACTTTCGGAAGGGTTAGGGTTAGGGTTAGGGATGAAAGCACATAGGAGAAAGAGATATTCTTGAATAACTTTTTTTGTGAAGGTCGGAGAGACTTGGAAAGTGGTTGCATCTGGACTAATTTGGGTCCTGCGGATCGATTGGTACCATCCCCGAGCTTGTACGACCTTCGGAAGAGGTCGACCGACGAAATTCCCCCAAATCTGAGGAGATATTCTTGAATAACTTTTTTTGTGAAGGTCGGAGAGACTTGCAAGTAGGCTCTACCCCCACTAAATGGGGTAGCGCGCATCGATCGGTACCAATCTTTGAGCTTCTCCGACTTTCGGAAGGGTTAGGGTTAGGGTTAGGGATGAAAGCACATAGGAGAAAGAGATATTCTTGAATAACTTTTTTTGTGAAGGTCGGAGAGACTTGCAAGTACGCTCTACCCCCACTAAATGGGGTAGCGCGCATCGATCGGTACCATCCTTGAGCTTCTCCGACTTTCGGAAGGGTTAGGGTTAGGGTTAGGGATGAAAGCACATAGGAGAAAGAGATATTCTTGAATAACTTTTTTTGTGAAGGTCGGAGAGACTTGCAAGTAGGCTCTACCCCCACTAAATGGGGTAGCGCGCATCGATCGGTACCATCCTTGAGCTTCTCCGACTTTCGGAAGGGTTAGGGTTAGGGTTAGGGATGAAAGCACATAGGAGAAAGAGATATTCTTGAATAACTTTTTTTGTGAAGGTCGGAGAGACTTGCAAGTAGGCTCTACCCCCACTAAATGGGGTAGCGCGCATCGATCGGTACCATCCTTGAGCTTCTCCGACTTTCGGAAGGGTTAGGGTTAGGGTTAGGGATGAAAGCACATAGGAGAAAGAGATATTCTTGAATAACTTTTTTTGTGAAGGTCGGAGAGACTTGCAAGTAGGCTCTACCCCCACTAAATGGGGTAGCGCGCATCGATCGGTACCATCCTTGAGCTTCTCCGACTTTCGGAAGGGTTAGGGTTAGGGTTAGGGATGAAAGCACATAGGAGAAAGAGATATTCTTGAATAACTTTTTTTGTGAAGGTCGGAGAGACTTGGAAAGTGGTTGCATCTGGACTAATTTGGGTCCTGCGGATCGATTGGTACCATCCCCGAGCTTGTACGACCTTCGGAAGAGGTCGACCGACGAAATTCCCCCAAATCTGAGGAGATATTCTTGAATAACTTTTTTTGTGAAGGTCGGAGAGACTTGCAAGTAGGCTCTACCCCCACTAAATGGGGTAGCGCGCATCGATCGGTACCATCCTTGAGCTTCTCCGACTTTCGGAAGGGTTAGGGTTAGGGTTAGGGATGAAAGCACATAGGAGAAAGAGATATTCTTGAATAACTTTTTTTGTGAAGGTCGGAGAGACTTGCAAGTAGGCTCTACCCCCACTAAATGGGGTTGCGCGCATCGATCGGTACCATCCTTGAGCTTCTCCGACTTTCGGAAGGGTTAGGGTTAGGGTTAGGGATGAAAGCACATAGGAGAAAGAGATATTCTTGAATAACTTTTTTTGTGAAGGTCGGAGAGACTTGGAAAGTGGTTGCATCTGGACTAATTTGGGTCCTGCGGATCGATTGGTACCATCCCCGAGCTTGTACGACCTTCGGAAGAGGTCGACCGACGAAATTCCCCCAAATCTGAGGAGATATTCTTGAATAACTTTTTTTGTGAAGGTCGGAGAGACTTGCAAGTAGGCTCTACCCCCACTAAATGGGGTAGCGCGCATCGATCGGTACCATCCTTGAGCTTCTCCGACTTTCGGAAGGGTTAGGGTTAGGGTTAGGGATGAAAGCACATAGGAGAAAGAGATATTCTTGAATAACTTTTTTTGTGAAGGTCGGAGAGACTTGCAAGTAGGCTCTACCCCCACTAAATGGGGTAGCGCGCATCGATCGGTACCATCCTTGAGCTTCTCCGACTTTCGGAAGGGTTAGGGTTAGGGTTAGGGATGAAAGCACATAGGAGAAAGAGATATTCTTGAATAACTTTTTTTGTGAAGGTCGGAGAGACTTGGAAAGTGGTTGCATCTGGACTAATTTGGGTCCTGCGGATCGATTGGTACCATCCCCGAGCTTGTACGACCTTCGGAAGAGGTCGACCGACGAAATTCCCCCAAATCTGAGGAGATATTCTTGAATAACTTTTTTTGTGAAGGTCGGAGAGACTTGCAAGTAGGCTCTACCCCCACTAAATGGGGTAGCGCGCATCGATCGGTACCATCCTTGAGCTTCTCCGACTTTCGGAAGGGTTTGGGTTAGGGTTAGGGATGAAAGCACATAGGAGAAAGAGATATTCTTGAATAACTTTTTTTGTGAAGGTCGGAGAGACTTGCAAGTAGGCTCTACCCCCACTAAATGGGGTTGCGCGCATCGATCGGTACCATCCTTGAGCTTCTCCGACTTTCGGAAGGGTTAGGGTTAGGGTTAGGGATGAAAGCACATAGGAGAAAGAGATATTCTTGAATAACTTTTTTTGTGAAGGTCGGAGAGACTTGGAAAGTGGTTGCATCTGGACTAATTTGGGTCCTGCGGATCGATTGGTACCATCCCCGAGCTTGTACGACCTTCGGAAGAGGTCGACCGACGAAATTCCCCCAAATCTGAGGAGATATTCTTGAATAACTTTTTTTGTGAAGGTCGGAGAGACTTGCAAGTAGGCTCTACCCCCACTAAATGGGGTAGCGCGCATCGATCGGTACCAATCTTTGAGCTTCTCCGACTTTCGGAAGGGTTAGGGTTAGGGTTAGGGATGAAAGCACATAGGAGAAAGAGATATTCTTGAATAACTTTTTTTGTGAAGGTCGGAGAGACTTGCAAGTACGCTCTACCCCCACTAAATGGGGTAGCGCGCATCGATCGGTACCATCCTTGAGCTTCTCCGACTTTCGGAAGGGTTAGGGTTAGGGTTAGGGATGAAAGCACATAGGAGAAAGAGATATTCTTGAATAACTTTTTTTGTGAAGGTCGGAGAGACTTGCAAGTAGGCTCTACCCCCACTAAATGGGGTAGCGCGCATCGATCGGTACTATCCTTGAGCTTCTCCGACTTTCGGAAGGGTTAGGGTTAGGGTTAGGGATGAAAGCACATAGGAGAAAGAGATATTCTTGAATAACTTTTTTTGTGAAGGTCGGAGAGACTTGGAAAGTGGTTGCATCTGGACTAATTTGGGTCCTGCGGATCGATTGGTACCATCCCCGAGCTTGTACGACCTTCGGAAGAGGTCGACCGACGAAATTCCCCCAAATCTGAGGAGATATTCTTGAATAACTTTTTTTGTGAAGGTCGGAGAGACTTGCAAGTAGGCTCTCCCCCCACTAAATGGGGTAGCGCGCATCGATCGGTACCATCCTTGAGCTTCTCCGACTTTCGGAAGGGTTAGGGTTAGGGTTAGGGATGAAAGCACATAGGAGAAAGAGATATTCTTGAATAACTTTTTTTGTGAAGGTCGGAGAGACTTGCAAGTACGCTCTACCCCCACTAAATGGGGTAGCGCGCATCGATCGGTACCAATCTTTGAGCTTCTCCGACTTTCGGAAGGGTTAGGGTTAGGGTTAGGGATGAAAGCACATAGGAGAAAGAGATATTCTTGAATAACTTTTTTTGTGAAGGTCGGAGAGACTTGCAAGTACGCTCTACCCCCACTAAATGGGGTAGCGCGCATCGATCGGTACCATCCTTGAGCTTCTCCGACTTTCGGAAGGGTTAGGGTTAGGGTTAGGGATGAAAGCACATAGGAGAAAGAGATATTCTTGAATAACTTTTTTTGTGAAGGTCGGAGAGACTTGCAAGTAGGCTCTACCCCCACTAAATGGGGTAGCGCGCATCGATCGGTACTATCCTTGAGCTTCTCCGACTTTCGGAAGGGTTAGGGTTAGGGTTAGGGATGAAAGCACATAGGAGAAAGAGATATTCTTGAATAACTTTTTTTGTGAAGGTCGGAGAGACTTGGAAAGTGGTTGCATCTGGACTAATTTGGGTCCTGCGGATCGATTGGTACCATCCCCGAGCTTGTACGACCTTCGGAAGAGGTCGACCGACGAAATTCCCCCAAATCTGAGGAGATATTCTTGAATAACTTTTTTTGTGAAGGTCGGAGAGACTTGCAAGTAGGCTCTCCCCCCACTAAATGGGGTAGCGCGCATCGATCGGTACCATCCTTGAGCTTCTCCGACTTTCGGAAGGGTTAGGGTTAGGGTTAGGGATGAAAGCACATAGGAGAAAGAGATATTCTTGAATAACTTTTTTTGTGAAGGTCGGAGAGACTTGCAAGTACGCTCTACCCCCACTAAATGGGGTAGCGCGCATCGATCGGTACCATCCTTGAGCTTCTCCGACTATCGGAAGGGTTAGGGTTAGGGTTAGGGATGAAAGCACATAGGAGAAAGAGATATTCTTGAATAACTTTTTTTGTGAAGGTCGGAGAGACTTGGAAAGTGGTTGCATCTGGACTAATTTGGGTCCTGCGGATCGATTGGTACCATCCCCGAGCTTGTACGACCTTCGGAAGAGGTCGACCGACGAAATTCCCCCAAATCTGAGGAGATATTCTTGAATAACTTTTTTTGTGAAGGTCGGAGAGACTTGCAAGTAGGCTCTACCCCCACTAAATGGGGTAGCGCGCATCGATCGGTACCATCCTTGAGCTTCTCCGACTTTCGGAAGGGTTAGGGTTAGGGATGAAAGCACATAGGAGAAAGAGATATTCTTGAATAACTTTTTTTGTGAAGGTCGGAGAGACTTGCAAGTAGGCTCTACCCCCACTAAATGGGGTTGCGCGCATCGATCGGTACCATCCTTGAGCTTCTCCGACTTTCGGAAGGGTTAGGGTTAGGGTTAGGGATGAAAGCACATAGGAGAAAGAGATATTCTTGAATAACTTTTTTTGTGAAGGTCGGAGAGACTTGGAAAGTGGTTGCATCTGGACTAATTTGGGTCCTGCGGATCGATTGGTACCATCCCCGAGCTTGTACAACCTTCGGAAGAGGTCGACCGACGAAATTCCCCCAAATCTGAGGAGATATTCTTGAATAACTTTTTTTGTGAAGGTCGGAGAGACTTGCAAGTAGGCTCTACCCCCACTAAATGGGGTAGCGCGCATCGATCGGTACAATCCTTGAGCTTCTCAGACTTTCGGAAGGGTTAGGGTTAGGGTTAGGGATGAAAGCACATAGGAGAAAGAGATATTCTTGAATAACTTTTTTTGTGAAGGTCGGAGAGACTTGGAAAGTGGTTGCATCTGGACTAATTTGGGTCCTGCGGATCGATTGGTACCATCCCCGAGCTTGTACGACCTTCGGAAGAGGTCGACCGACGAAATTCCCCCAAATCTGAGGAGATATTCTTGAATAACTGTTTTTGTGAAGGACGGAGAGACTTGCAAGTAGGCTCTACCCCCACTAAATGGGGTAGCGCGCATCGATCGGTACCATCCTTGAGCTTCTCCGACTTTCGGAAGGGTTAGGGTTAGGGTTAGGGATGAAAGCACATAGGAGAAAGAGATATTCTTGAATAACTTTTTTTGTGAAGGTCGGAGAGACTTGCAAGTAGGCTCTACCCCCACTAAATGGGGTTGCGCGCATCGATCGGTACCATCCTTGAGCTTCTCCGACTTTCGGAAGGGTTAGGGTTAGGGTTAGGGATGAAAGCACATAGGAGAAAGAGATATTCTTGAATAACTTTTTTTGTGAAGGTCGGAGAGACTTGGAAAGTGGTTGCATCTGGACTAATTTGGGTCCTGCGGATCGATTGGTACCATCCCCGAGCTTGTACGACCTTCGGAAGAGGTCGACCGACGAAATTCCCCCAAATCTGAGGAGATATTCTTGAATAACTGTTTTTGTGAAGGACGGAGAGACTTGCAAGTAGGCTCTACCCCCACTAAATGGGGTAGCGCGCATCGATCGGTACCATCCTTGAGCTTCTCCGACTTTCGGAAGGGTTAGGGTTAGGGTTAGGGATGAAAGCACATAGGAGAAAGAGATATTCTTGAATAACTTTTTTTGTGAAGGTCGGAGAGACTTGCAAGTAGGCTCTACCCCCACTAAATGGGGTAGCGCGCATCGATCGGTACCAATCTTTGAGCTTCTCCGACTTTCGGAAGGGTTAGGGTTAGGGTTAGGGATGAAAGCACATAGGAGAAAGAGATATTCTTGAATAACTTTTTTTGTGAAGGTCGGAGAGACTTGCAAGTACGCTCTACCCCCACTAAATGGGGTAGCGCGCATCGATCGGTACCATCCTTGAGCTTCTCCGACTTTCGGAAGGGTTAGGGTTAGGGTTAGGGATGAAAGCACATAGGAGAAAGAGATATTCTTGAATAACTTTTTTTGTGAAGGTCGGAGAGACTTGCAAGTAGGCTCTACCCCCACTAAATGGGGTAGCGCGCATCGATCGGTACTATCCTTGAGCTTCTCCGACTTTCGGAAGGGTTAGGGTTAGGGTTAGGGATGAAAGCACATAGGAGAAAGAGATATTCTTGAATAACTTTTTTTGTGAAGGTCGGAGAGACTTGGAAAGTGGTTGCATCTGGACTAATTTGGGTCCTGCGGATCGATTGGTACCATCCCCGAGCTTGTACGACCTTCGGAAGAGGTCGACCGACGAAATTCCCCCAAATCTGAGGAGATATTCTTGAATAACTTTTTTTGTGAAGGTCGGAGAGACTTGCAAGTAGGCTCTCCCCCCACTAAATGGGGTAGCGCGCATCGATCGGTACCATCCTTGAGCTTCTCCGACTTTCGGAAGGGTTAGGGTTAGGGTTAGGGATGAAAGCACATAGGAGAAAGAGATATTCTTGAATAACTTTTTTTGTGAAGGTCGGAGAGACTTGCAAGTACGCTCTACCCCCACTAAATGGGGTAGCGCGCATCGATCGGTACCAATCTTTGAGCTTCTCCGACTTTCGGAAGGGTTAGGGTTAGGGTTAGGGATGAAAGCACATAGGAGAAAGAGATATTCTTGAATAACTTTTTTTGTGAAGGTCGGAGAGACTTGCAAGTACGCTCTACCCCCACTAAATGGGGTAGCGCGCATCGATCGGTACCATCCTTGAGCTTCTCCGACTTTCGGAAGGGTTAGGGTTAGGGTTAGGGATGAAAGCACATAGGAGAAAGAGATATTCTTGAATAACTTTTTTTGTGAAGGTCGGAGAGACTTGCAAGTAGGCTCTACCCCCACTAAATGGGGTAGCGCGCATCGATCGGTACTATCCTTGAGCTTCTCCGACTTTCGGAAGGGTTAGGGTTAGGGTTAGGGATGAAAGCACATAGGAGAAAGAGATATTCTTGAATAACTTTTTTTGTGAAGGTCGGAGAGACTTGGAAAGTGGTTGCATCTGGACTAATTTGGGTCCTGCGGATCGATTGGTACCATCCCCGAGCTTGTACGACCTTCGGAAGAGGTCGACCGACGAAATTCCCCCAAATCTGAGGAGATATTCTTGAATAACTTTTTTTGTGAAGGTCGGAGAGACTTGCAAGTAGGCTCTCCCCCCACTAAATGGGGTAGCGCGCATCGATCGGTACCATCCTTGAGCTTCTCCGACTGTCGGAAGGGTTAGGGTTAGGGTTAGGGATGAAAGCACATAGGAGAAAGAGATATTCTTGAATAACTTTTTTTGTGAAGGTCGGAGAGACTTGCAAGTACGCTCTACCCCCACTAAATGGGGTAGCGCGCATCGATCGGTACCATCCTTGAGCTTCTCCGACTTTCGGAAGGGTTAGGGTTAGGGTTAGGGATGAAAGCACATAGGAGAAAGAGATATTCTTGAATAACTTTTTTTGTGAAGGTCGGAGAGACTTGGAAAGTGGTTGCATCTGGACTAATTTGGGTCCTGCGGATCGATTGGTACCATCCCCGAGCTTGTACGACCTTCGGAAGAGGTCGACCGACGAAATTCCCCCAAATCTGAGGAGATATTCTTGAATAACTTTTTTTGTGAAGGTCGGAGAGACTTGCAAGTAGGCTCTACCCCCACTAAATGGGGTAGCGCGCATCGATCGGTACCATCCTTGAGCTTCTCCGACTTTCGGAAGGGTTAGGGTTAGGGATGAAAGCACATAGGAGAAAGAGATATTCTTGAATAACTTTTTTTGTGAAGGTCGGAGAGACTTGCAAGTAGGCTCTACCCCCACTAAATGGGGTTGCGCGCATCGATCGGTACCATCCTTGAGCTTCTCCGACTTTCGGAAGGGTTAGGGTTAGGGTTAGGGATGAAAGCACATAGGAGAAAGAGATATTCTTGAATAACTTTTTTTGTGAAGGTCGGAGAGACTTGGAAAGTGGTTGCATCTGGACTAATTTGGGTCCTGCGGATCGATTGGTACCATCCCCGAGCTTGTACAACCTTCGGAAGAGGTCGACCGACGAAATTCCCCCAAATCTGAGGAGATATTCTTGAATAACTTTTTTTGTGAAGGTCGGAGAGACTTGCAAGTAGGCTCTACCCCCACTAAATGGGGTAGCGCGCATCGATCGGTACAATCCTTGAGCTTCTCAGACTTTCGGAAGGGTTAGGGTTAGGGTTAGGGATGAAAGCACATAGGAGAAAGAGATATTCTTGAATAACTTTTTTTGTGAAGGTCGGAGAGACTTGGAAAGTGGTTGCATCTGGACTAATTTGGGTCCTGCGGATCGATTGGTACCATCCCCGAGCTTGTACGACCTTCGGAAGAGGTCGACCGACGAAATTCCCCCAAATCTGAGGAGATATTCTTGAATAACTGTTTTTGTGAAGGACGGAGAGACTTGCAAGTAGGCTCTACCCCCACTAAATGGGGTAGCGCGCATCGATCGGTACCATCCTTGAGCTTCTCCGACTTTCGGAAGGGTTAGGGTTAGGGTTAGGGATGAAAGCACATAGGAGAAAGAGATATTCTTGAATAACTTTTTTTGTGAAGGTCGGAGAGACTTGCAAGTAGGCTCTACCCCCACTAAATGGGGTTGCGCGCATCGATCGGTACCATCCTTGAGCTTCTCCGACTTTCGGAAGGGTTAGGGTTAGGGTTAGGGATGAAAGCACATAGGAGAAAGAGATATTCTTGAATAACTTTTTTTGTGAAGGTCGGAGAGACTTGGAAAGTGGTTGCATCTGGACTAATTTGGGTCCTGCGGATCGATTGGTACCATCCCCGAGCTTGTACGACCTTCGGAAGAGGTCGACCGACGAAATTCCCCCAAATCTGAGGAGATATTCTTGAATAACTGTTTTTGTGAAGGACGGAGAGACTTGCAAGTAGGCTCTACCCCCACTAAATGGGGTAGCGCGCATCGATCGGTACCATCCTTGAGCTTCTCCGACTTTCGGAAGGGTTAGGGTTAGGGTTAGGGATGAAAGCACATAGGAGAAAGAGATATTCTTGAATAACTTTTTTTGTGAAGGTCGGAGAGACTTGCAAGTAGGCTCTACCCCCACTAAATGGGGTAGCGCGCATCGATCGGTACTATCCTTGAGCTTCTCCGACTTTCGGAAGGGTTAGGGTTAGGGTTAGGGATGAAAGCACATAGGAGAAAGAGATATTCTTGAATAACTTTTTTTGTGAAGGTCGGAGAGACTTGGAAAGTGGTTGCATCTGGACTAATTTGGGTCCTGCAGATCGATTGGTACCATCCCCGAGCTTGTACGACCTTCGGAAGAGGTCGACCGACGAAATTCCCCCAAATCTGAGGAGATATTCTTGAATAACTTTTTTTGTGAAGGTCGGAGAGACTTGCAAGTAGGCTCTACCCCCACTAAATGGGGTAGCGCGCATCGATCGGTACCATCCTTGAGCTTCTCAGACTTTCGGAAGGGTTAGGGTTAGGGTTAGGGATGAAAGCACATAGGAGAAAGAGATATTCTTGAATAACTTTTTTTGTGAAGGTCGGAGAGACTTGGAAAGTGGTTGCATCTGGACTAATTTGGGTCCTGCGGATCGATTGGTACCATCCCCGAGCTTGTACGACCTTCGGAAGAGGTCGACCGACGAAATTCCCCCAAATCTGAGGAGATATTCTTGAATAACTGTTTTTGTGAAGGACGGAGAGACTTGCAAGTAGGCTCTACCCCCACTAAATGGGGTAGCGCGCATCGATCGGTACCATCCTTGAGCTTCTCCGACTTTCGGAAGGGTTAGGGTTAGGGTTAGGGATGAAAGCACATAGGAGAAAGAGATATTCTTGAATAACTTTTTTTGTGAAGGTCGGAGAGACTTGCAAGTAGGCTCTACCCCCACTAAATGGGGTTGCGCGCATCGATCGGTACCATCCTTGAGCTTCTCCGACTTTCGGAAGGGTTAGGGTTAGGGTTAGGGATGAAAGCACATAGGAGAAAGAGATATTCTTGAATAACTTTTTTTGTGAAGGTCGGAGAGACTTGGAAAGTGGTTGCATCTGGACTAATTTGGGTCCTGCGGATCGATTGGTACCATCCCCGAGCTTGTACGACCTTCGGAAGAGGTCGACCGACGAAATTCCCCCAAATCTGAGGAGATATTCTTGAATAACTTTTTTTGTGAAGGTCGGAGAGACTTGCAAGTAGGCTCTACCCCCACTAAATGGGGTAGCGCGCATCGATCGGTACCATCCTTGAGCTTCTCCGACTTTCGGAAGGGTTAGGGTTAGGGTTAGGGATGAAAGCACATAGGAGAAAGAGATATTCTTGAATAACTTTTTTTGTGAAGGTCGGAGAGACTTGGAAAGTGGTTGCATCTGGACTAATTTGGGTCCTGCGGATCGATTGGTACCATCCCCGAGCTTGTACGACCTTCGGAAGAGGTCGACCGACGAAATTCCCCCAAATCTGAGGAGATATTCTTGAATAACTTTTTTTGTGAAGGTCGGAGAGACTTGCAAGTAGGCTCTACCCCCACTAAATGGGGTAGCGCGCATCGATCGGTACCATCCTTGAGCTTCTCCGACTTTCGGAAGGGTTAGGGTTAGGGTTAGGGATGAAAGCACATAGGAGAAAGAGATATTCTTGAATAACTTTTTTTGTGAAGGTCGGAGAGACTTGCAAGTAGGCTCTACCCCCACTAAATGGGGTTGCGCGCATCGATCGGTACCATCCTTGAGCTTCTCCGACTTTCGGAAGGGTTAGGGTTAGGGTTAGGGATGAAAGCACATAGGAGAAAGAGATATTCTTGAATAACTTTTTTTGTGAAGGTCGGAGAGACTTGGAAAGTGGTTGCATCTGGACTAATTTGGGTCCTGCGGATCGATTGGTACCATCCCCGAGCTTGTACGACCTTCGGAAGAGGTTCGACCGACGAAATTCCCCCAAATCTGAGGAGATATTCTTGAATAACTTTTTTTGTGAAGGTCGGAGAGACTTGCAAGTAGGCTCTACCCCCACTAAATGGGGTAGCGCGCATCGATCAGTACCATCCTTGAGCTTCTCCGACTTTCGGAAGGGTTAGGGTTAGGGTTAGGGATGAAAGCACATAGGAGAAAGAGATATTCTTGAATAACTTTTTTTGTGAAGGTCGGAGAGACTTGCAAGTAGGCTCTACCCCCACTAAATGGGGTAGCGCGCATCGATCGGTACCATCCTTGAGCTTCTCCGACTTTCGGAAGGGTTAGGGTTAGGGTTAGGGATGAAAGCACATAGGAGAAAGAGATATTCTTGAATAACTTTTTTTGTGAAGGTCGGAGAGACTTGCAAGTAGGCTCTACCCCCACTAAATGGGGTAGCGCGCATCGATCGGTACCATCCTTGAGCTTCTCCGACTTTCGGAAGGGTTAGGGTTAGGGTTAGGGATGAAAGCACATAGGAGAAAGAGATATTCTTGAATAACTTTTTTTGTGAAGGTCGGAGAGACTTGGAAAGTGGTTGCATCTGGACTAATTTGGGTCCTGCAGATCGATTGGTACCATCCCCGAGCTTGTACGACCTTCGGAAGAGGTCGACCGACGAAATTCCCCCAAATCTGAGGAGATATTCTTGAATAACTTTTTTTGTGAAGGTCGGAGAGACTTGCAAGTAGGCTCTACCCCCACTAAATGGGGTAGCGCGCATCGATCGGTACCATCCTTGAGCTTCTCCGACTTTCGAAAGGGTTAGGGTTAGGGTTAGGGATGAAAGCACATAGGAGAAAGAGATATTCTTGAATAACTTTTTTTGTGAAGGTCGGAGAGACTTGCAAGTAGGCTCTACCCCCACTAAATGGGGTTGCGCGCATCGATCGGTACCATCCTTGAGCTTCTCCGACTTTCGGAAGGGTTAGGGTTAGGGTTAGGGATGAAAGCACATAGGAGAAAGAGATATTCTTGAATAACTTTTTTTGTGAAGGTCGGAGAGACTTGGAAAGTGGTTGCATCTGGACTAATTTGGGTCCTGCGGATCGATTGGTACCATCCCCGAGCTTGTACGACCTTCGGAAGAGGTCGACCGACGAAATTCCCCCAAATCTGAGGAGATATTCTTGAATAACTTTTTTTGTGAAGGTCGGAGAGACTTGCAAATAGGCTCTACCCCCACTAAATGGGGTAGCGCGCATCGATCGGTACCATCCTTGAGCTTCTCCGACTTTCGGAAGGGTTAGGGTTAGGGTTAGGGTTAGGGATGAAAGCACATAGGAGAAAGAGATATTCTTGAATAACTTTTTTTGTGAAGGTCGGAGAGACTTGGAAAGTGGTTGCATCTGGACTAATTTGGGTCCTGCGGATCGATTGGTACCATCCCCGAGCTTGTACGACCTTCGGAAGAGGTCGACCGACGAAATTCCCCCAAATCTGAGGAGATATTCTTGAATAACTGTTTTTGTGAAGGACGGAGAGACTTGCAAGTAGGCTCTACCCCCACTAAATGGGGTAGCGCGCATCGATCGGTACCATCCTTGAGCTTCTCCGACTTTCGGAAGGGTTAGGGTTAGGGTTAGGGATGAAAGCACATAGGAGAAAGAGATATTCTTGAATAACTTTTTTTGTGAAGGTCGGAGAGACTTGCAAGTAGGCTCTACCCCCACTAAATGGGGTTGCGCGCATCGATCGGTACCATCCTTGAGCTTCTCCGACTTTCGGAAGGGTTAGGGTTAGGGTTAGGGATGAAAGCACATAGGAGAAAGAGATATTCTTGAATAACTTTTTTTGTGAAGGTCGGAGAGACTTGGAAAGTGGTTGCATCTGGACTAATTTGGGTCCTGCGGATCGATTGGTACCATCCCCGAGCTTGTACGACCTTCGGAAGAGGTTCGACCGACGAAATTCCCCCAAATCTGAGGAGATATTCTTGAATAACTTTTTTTGTGAAGGTCGGAGAGACTTGCAAGTAGGCTCTACCCCCACTAAATGGGGTAGCGCGCATCGATCAGTACCATCCTTGAGCTTCTCCGACTTTCGGAAGGGTTAGGGTTAGGGTTAGGGATGAAAGCACATAGGAGAAAGAGATATTCTTGAATAACTTTTTTTGTGAAGGTCGGAGAGACTTGCAAGTAGGCTCTACCCCCACTAAATGGGGTAGCGCGCATCGATCGGTACCATCCTTGAGCTTCTCCGACTTTCGGAAGGGTTAGGGTTAGGGTTAGGGATGAAAGCACATAGGAGAAAGAGATATTCTTGAATAACTTTTTTTGTGAAGGTCGGAGAGACTTGCAAGTAGGCTCTACCCCCACTAAATGGGGTTGCGCGCATCGATCGGTACCATCCTTGAGCTTCTCCGACTTTCGGAAGGGTTAGGGTTAGGGTTAGGGATGAAAGCAGATAGGAGAAAGAGATATTCTTGAATAACTTTTTTTGTGAAGGTCGGAGAGACTTGGAAAGTGGTTGCATCTGGACTAATTTGGGTCCTGCGGATCGATTGGTACCATCCCCGAGCTTGTACGACCTTCGGAAGAGGTCGACCGACGAAATTCCCCCAAATCTGAGGAGATATTCTTGAATAACTTTTTTTGTGAAGGTCGGAGAGACTTGCAAGTAGGCTCTACCCCCACTAAATGGGGTAGCGCGCATCGATCGGTACCATCCTTGAGCTTCTCCGACTTTCGGAAGGGTTAGGGTTAGGGTTAGGGATGAAAGCACATAGGAGAAAGAGATATTCTTGAATAACTTTTTTTGTGAAGGTCGGAGAGACTTGCAAGTAGGCTCTACCCCCACTAAATGGGGTAGCGCGCATCGATCGGTACCATCCTTGAGCTTCTCCGACTTTCGGAAGGGTTAGGGTTAGGGTTAGGGATGAAAGCACATAGGAGAAAGAGATATTCTTGAATAACTTTTTTTGTGAAGGTCGGAGAGACTTGGAAAGTGGTTGCATCTGGACTAATTTGGGTCCTGCGGATCGATTGGTACCATCCCCGAGCTTGTACGACCTTCGGAAGAGGTCGACCGACGAAATTCCCCCAAATCTGAGGAGATATTCTTGAATAACTTTTTTTGTGAAGGTCGGAGAGACTTGCAAGTAGGCTCTACCCCCACTAAATGGGGTAGCGCGCATCGATCGGTACCATCCTTGAGCTTCTCCGACTTTCGGAAGGGTTAGGGTTAGGGTTAGGGATGAAAGCACATAGGAGAAAGAGATATTCTTGAATAACTTTTTTTGTGAAGGTCGGAGAGACTTGCAAGTAGGCTCTACCCCCACTAAATGGGGTTGCGCGCATCGATCGGTACCATCCTTGAGCTTCTCCGACTTTCGGAAGGGTTAGGGTTAGGGTTAGGGATGAAAGCACATAGGAGAAAGAGATATTCTTGAATAACTTTTTTTGTGAAGGTCGGAGAGACTTGGAAAGTGGTTGCATCTGGACTAATTTGGGTCCTGCGGATCGATTGGTACCATCCCCGAGCTTGTACAACCTTCGGAAGAGGTCGACCGACGAAATTCCCCCAAATCTGAGGAGATATTCTTGAATAACTTTTTTTGTGAAGGTCGGAGAGACTTGCAAGTAGGCTCTACCCCCACTAAATGGGGTAGCGCGCATCGATCGGTACCATCCTTGAGCTTCTCAGACTTTCGGAAGGGTTAGGGTTAGGGTTAGGGATGAAAGCACATAGGAGAAAGAGATATTCTTGAATAACTTTTTTTGTGAAGGTCGGAGAGACTTGGAAAGTGGTTGCATCTGGACTAATTTGGGTCCTGCGGATCGATTGGTACCATCCCCGAGCTTGTACGACCTTCGGAAGAGGTCGACCGACGAAATTCCCCCAAATCTGAGGAGATATTCTTGAATAACTGTTTTTGTGAAGGACGGAGAGACTTGCAAGTAGGCTCTACCCCCACTAAATGGGGTAGCGCGCATCGATCGGTACCATCCTTGAGCTTCTCCGACTTTCGGAAGGGTTAGGGTTAGGGTTAGGGATGAAAGCACATAGGAGAAAGAGATATTCTTGAATAACTTTTTTTGTGAAGGTCGGAGAGACTTGCAAGTAGGCTCTACCCCCACTAAATGGGGTTGCGCGCATCGATCGGTACCATCCTTGAGCTTCTCCGACTTTCGGAAGGGTTAGGGTTAGGGTTAGGGATGAAAGCACATAGGAGAAAGAGATATTCTTGAATAACTTTTTTTGTGAAGGTCGGAGAGACTTGGAAAGTGGTTGCATCTGGACTAATTTGGGTCCTGCGGATCGATTGGTACCATCCCCGAGCTTGTACGACCTTCGGAAGAGGTCGACCGACGAAATTCCCCCAAATCTGAGGAGATATTCTTGAATAACTGTTTTTGTGAAGGACGGAGAGACTTGCAAGTAGGCTCTACCCCCACTAAATGGGGTAGCGCGCATCGATCGGTACCATCCTTGAGCTTCTCCGACTTTCGGAAGGGTTAGGGTTAGGGTTAGGGATGAAAGCACATAGGAGAAAGAGATATTCTTGAATAACTTTTTTTGTGAAGGTCGGAGAGACTTGCAAGTAGGCTCTACCCCCACTAAATGGGGTAGCGCGCATCGATCGGTACTATCCTTGAGCTTCTCCGACTTTCGGAAGGGTTAGGGTTAGGGTTAGGGATGAAAGCACATAGGAGAAAGAGATATTCTTGAATAACTTTTTTTGTGAAGGTCGGAGAGACTTGGAAAGTGGTTGCATCTGGACTAATTTGGGTCCTGCGGATCGATTGGTACCATCCCCGAGCTTGTACGACCTTCGGAAGAGGTCGACCGACGAAATTCCCCCAAATCTGAGGAGATATTCTTGAATAACTTTTTTTGTGAAGGTCGGAGAGACTTGCAAGTAGGCTCTACCCCCACTAAATGGGGTAGCGCGCATCGATCGGTACCATCCTTGAGCTTCTCAGACTTTCGGAAGGGTTAGGGTTAGGGTTAGGGATGAAAGCACATAGGAGAAAGAGATATTCTTGAATAACTTTTTTTGTGAAGGTCGGAGAGACTTGCAAGTAGGCTCTACCCCCACTAAATGCGGTTGCGCGCATCGATCGGTACCATCCTTGAGCTTCTCCGACTTTCGGAAGGGTTAGGGTTAGGGTTAGGGATGAAAGCACATAGGAGAAAGAGATATTCTTGAATAACTTTTTTTGTGAAGGTCGGAGAGACTTGGAAAGTGGTTGCATCTGGACTAATTTGGGTCCTGCGGATCGATTGGTACCATCCCCGAGCTTGTACGACCTTCGGAAGAGGTCGACCGACGAAATTCCCCCAAATCTGAGGAGATATTCTTGAATAACTTTTTTTGTGAAGGTCGGAAAGACTTGCAAGTAGGCTCTACCCCCACTAAATGGGGTAGCGCGCATCGATCGGTACCATCCTTGAGCTTCTCCGACTTTCGGAAGGGTTAGGGTTAGGGTTAGGGATGAAAGCACATAGGAGAAAGAGATATTCTTGAATAACTTTTTTTGTGAAGGTCGGAGAGACTTGGAAAGTGGTTGCATCTGGACTAATTTGGGTCCTGCGGATCGATTGGTACCATCCCCGAGCTTGTACGACCTTCGGAAGAGGTCGACCGACGAAATTCCCCCAAATCTGAGGAGATATTCTTGAATAACTTTTTTTGTGAAGGTCGGAGAGACTTGCAAGTAGGCTCTACCCCCACTAAATGGGGTAGCGCGCATCGATCGGTACCATCCTTGAGCTTCTCCGACTTTCGGAAGGGTTAGGGTTAGGGTTAGGGATGAAAGCACATAGGAGAAAGAGATATTCTTGAATAACTTTTTTTGTGAAGGTCGGAGAGACTTGCAAGTAGGCTCTACCCCCACTAAATGGGGTTGCGCGCATCGATCGGTACCATCCTTGAGCTTCTCCGACTTTCGGAAGGGTTAGGGTTAGGGTTAGGGATGAAATCACATAGGAGAAAGAGATATTCTTGAATAACTTTTTTTGTGAAGGTCGGAGAGACTTGGAAAGTGGTTGCATCTGGACTAATTTGGGTCCTGCGGATCGATTGGTACCATCCCCGAGCTTGTACGACCTTCGGAAGAGGTCGACCGACGAAATTCCCCCAAATCTGAGGAGATATTCTTGAATAACTTTTTTTGTGAAGGTCGGAGAGACTTGCAAGTAGGCTCTACCCCCACTAAATGGGGTAGCGCGCATCGATCAGTACCATCCTTGAGCTTCTCCGACTTTCGGAAGGGTTAGGGTTAGGGTTAGGGATGAAAGCACATAGGAGAAAGAGATATTCTTGAATAACTTTTTTTGTGAAGGTCGGAGAGACTTGCAAGTAGGCTCTACCCCCACTAAATGGGGTAGCGCACATCGATCGGTACCATCCTTGAGCTTCTCCGACTTTCGGAAGGGTTAGGGTTAGGGTTAGGGATGAAAGCACATAGGAGAAAGAGATATTCTTGAATAACTTTTTTTGTGAAGGTCGGAGAGACTTGGAAAGTGGTTGCATCTGGACTAATTTGGGTCCTGCGGATCGATTGGTACCATCCCCGAGCTTGTACGACCTTCGGAAGAGGTCGACCGACGAAATTCCCCCAAATCTGAGGAGATATTCTTGAATAACTTTTTTTGTGAAGGTCGGAGAGACTTGCAAGTAGGCTCTACCCCCACTAAATGGGGTAGCGCGCATCGATCGGTACCATCCTTGAGCTTCTCCGACTTTCGGAAGGGTTAGGGTTAGGGTTAGGGATGAAAGCACATAGGAGAAAGAGATATTCTTGAATAACTTTTTTTTTGAAGGTCGGAGAGACTTGCAAGTAGGCTCTACCCCCACTAAATGGGGTTGCGCGCATCGATCGGTACCATCCTTGAGCTTCTCCGACTTTCGGAAGGGTTAGGGTTAGGGTTAGGGATGAAAGCACATAGGAGAAAGAGATATTCTTGAATAACTTTTTTTGTGAAGGTCGGAGAGACTTGGAAAGTGGTTGCATCTGGACTAATTTGGGTCCTGCGGATCGATTGGTACCATCCCCGAGCTTGTACGACCTTCGGAAGAGGTCGACCGACGAAATTCCCCCAAATCTGAGGAGATATTCTTGAATAACTTTTTTTGTGAAGGTCGGAGAGACTTGCAAGTAGGCTCTACCCCCACTAAATGGGGTAGCGCGCATCGATCGGTACCATCCTTGAGCTTCTCCGACTTTCGGAAGGGTTAGGGTTAGGGTTAGGGATGAAAGCACATAGGAGAAAGAGATATTCTTGAATAACTTTTTTTGTGAAGGTCGGAGAGACTTGCAAGTAGGCTGTACCCCCACTAAATGGGGTAGCGCGCATCGATCGGTACCATCCTTGAGCTTCTCCGACTTTCGGAAGGGTTAGGGTTAGGGTTAGGGATGAAAGCACATAGGAGAAAGAGATATTCTTGAATAACTTTTTTTGTGAAGGTCGGAGAGACTTGGAAAGTGGTTGCATCTGGACTAATTTGGGTCCTGCGGATCGATTGGTACCATCCCCGAGCTTGTACGACCTTCGGAAGAGGTCGACCGACGAAATTCCCCCAAATCTGAGGAGATATTCTTGAATAACTTTTTTTGTGAAGGTCGGAGAGACTTGCAAGTAGGCTCTACCCCCACTAAATGGGGTAGCGCGCATCGATCGGTACCATCCTTGAGCTTCTCCGACTTTCGGAAGGGTTAGGGTTAGGGTTAGGGATGAAAGCACATAGGAGAAAGAGATATTCTTGAATAACTTTTTTTGTGAAGGTCGGAGAGACTTGGAAAGTGGTTGCATCTGGACTAATTTGGGTCCTGCGGATCGATTGGTACCATCCCCGAGCTTGTACGACCTTCGGAAGAGGTCGACCGACGAAATTCCCCCAAATCTGAGGAGATATTCTTGAATAACTTTTTTTGTGAAGGTCGGAGAGACTTGCAAGTAGGCTCTACCCCCACTAAATGGGGTAGCGCGCATCGATCGGTACCATCCTTGAGCTTCTCCGACTTTCGGAAGGGTTAGGGTTAGGGTTAGGGATGAAAGCACATAGGAGAAAGAGATATTCTTGAATAACTTTTTTTGTGAAGGTCGGAGAGACTTGCAAGTAGGCTCTACCCCCACTAAATGGGGTTGCGCGCATCGATCGGTACCATCCTTGAGCTTCTCCGACTTTCGGAAGGGTTAGGGTTAGGGTTAGGGATGAAATCACATAGGAGAAAGAGATATTCTTGAATAACTTTTTTTGTGAAGGTCGGAGAGACTTGGAAAGTGGTTGCATCTGGACTAATTTGGGTCCTGCGGATCGATTGGTACCATCCCCGAGCTTGTACGACCTTCGGAAGAGGTCGACCGACGAAATTCCCCCAAATCTGAGGAGATATTCTTGAATAACTTTTTTTGTGAAGGTCGGAGAGACTTGCAAGTAGGCTCTACCCCCACTAAATGGGGTAGCGCGCATCGATCAGTACCATCCTTGAGCTTCTCCGACTTTCGGAAGGGTTAGGGTTAGGGTTAGGGATGAAAGCACATAGGAGAAAGAGATATTCTTGAATAACTTTTTTTGTGAAGGTCGGAGAGACTTGCAAGTAGGCTCTACCCCCACTAAATGGGGTAGCGCACATCGATCGGTACCATCCTTGAGCTTCTCCGACTTTCGGAAGGGTTAGGGTTAGGGTTAGGGATGAAAGCACATAGGAGAAAGAGATATTCTTGAATAACTTTTTTTGTGAAGGTCGGAGAGACTTGGAAAGTGGTTGCATCTGGACTAATTTGGGTCCTGCGGATCGATTGGTACCATCCCCGAGCTTGTACGACCTTCGGAAGAGGTCGACCGACGAAATTCCCCCAAATCTGAGGAGATATTCTTGAATAACTTTTTTTGTGAAGGTCGGAGAGACTTGCAAGTAGGCTCTACCCCCACTAAATGGGGTAGCGCGCATCGATCGGTACCATCCTTGAGCTTCTCCGACTTTCGGAAGGGTTAGGGTTAGGGTTAGGGATGAAAGCACATAGGAGAAAGAGATATTCTTGAATAACTTTTTTTGTGAAGGTCGGAGAGACTTGCAAGTAGGCTCTACCCCCACTAAATGGGGTTGCGCGCATCGATCGGTACCATCCTTGAGCTTCTCCGACTTTCGGAAGGGTTAGGGTTAGGGTTAGGGATGAAAGCACATAGGAGAAAGAGATATTCTTGAATAACTTTTTTTGTGAAGGTCGGAGAGACTTGGAAAGTGGTTGCATCTGGACTAATTTGGGTCCTGCGGATCGATTGGTACCATCCCCGAGCTTGTACGACCTTCGGAAGAGGTCGACCGACGAAATTCCCCCAAATCTGAGGAGATATTCTTGAATAACTTTTTTTGTGAAGGTCGGAGAGACTTGCAAGTAGGCTCTACCCCCACTAAATGGGGTAGCGCGCATCGATCGGTACCATCCTTGAGCTTCTCCGACTTTCGGAAGGGTTAGGGTTAGGGTTAGGGATGAAAGCACATAGGAGAAAGAGATATTCTTGAATAACTTTTTTTGTGAAGGTCGGAGAGACTTGCAAGTAGGCTGTACCCCCACTAAATGGGGTAGCGCGCATCGATCGGTACCATCCTTGAGCTTCTCCGACTTTCGGAAGGGTTAGGGTTAGGGTTAGGGATGAAAGCACATAGGAGAAAGAGATATTCTTGAATAACTTTTTTTGTGAAGGTCGGAGAGACTTGAAAAGTGGTTGCATCTGGACTAATTTGGGTCCTGCGGATCGATTGGTACCATCCCCGAGCTTGTACGACCTTCGGAAGAGGTCGACCGACGAAATTCCCCCAAATCTGAGGAGATATTCTTGAATAACTTTTTTTGTGAAGGTCGGAGAGACTTGCAAGTAGGCTCTACCCCCACTAAATGGGGTAGCGCGCATCGATCGGTACCATCCTTGAGCTTCTCCGACTTTCGGAAGGGTTAGGGTTAGGGTTAGGGATGAAAGCACATAGGAGAAAGAGATATTCTTGAATAACTTTTTTTGTGAAGGTCGGAGAGACTTGCAAGTAGGCTCTACCCCCACTAAATGGGGTTGCGCGCATCGATCGGTACCATCCTTGAGCTTCTCCGACTTTCGGAAGGGTTAGGGTTAGGGTTAGGGATGAAATCACATAGGAGAAAGAGATATTCTTGAATAACTTTTTTTGTGAAGGTCGGAGAGACTTGGAAAGTGGTTGCATCTGGACTAATTTGGGTCCTGCGGATCGATTGGTACCATCCCCGAGCTTGTACGACCTTCGGAAGAGGTCGACCGACGAAATTCCCCCAAATCTGAGGAGATATTCTTGAATAACTTTTTTTGTGAAGGTCGGAGAGACTTGCAAGTAGGCTCTACCCCCACTAAATGGGGTAGCGCGCATCGATCAGTACCATCCTTGAGCTTCTCCGACTTTCGGAAGGGTTAGGGTTAGGGTTAGGGATGAAAGCACATAGGAGAAAGAGATATTCTTGAATAACTTTTTTTGTGAAGGTCGGAGAGACTTGCAAGTAGGCTCTACCCCCACTAAATGGGGTAGCGCACATCGATCGGTACCATCCTTGAGCTTCTCCGACTTTCGGAAGGGTTAGGGTTAGGGTTAGGGATGAAAGCACATAGGAGAAAGAGATATTCTTGAATAACTTTTTTTGTGAAGGTCGGAGAGACTTGGAAAGTGGTTGCATCTGGACTAATTTGGGTCCTGCGGATCGATTGGTACCATCCCCGAGCTTGTACGACCTTCGGAAGAGGTCGACCGACGAAATTCCCCCAAATCTGAGGAGATATTCTTGAATAACTTTTTTTGTGAAGGTCGGAGAGACTTGCAAGTAGGCTCTACCCCCACTAAATGGGGTAGCGCGCATCGATCGGTACCATCCTTGAGCTTCTCCGACTTTCGGAAGGGTTAGGGTTAGGGTTAGGGATGAAAGCACATAGGAGAAAGAGATATTCTTGAATAACTTTTTTTGTGAAGGTCGGAGAGACTTGCAAGTAGGCTCTACCCCCACTAAATGGGGTTGCGCGCATCGATCGGTACCATCCTTGAGCTTCTCCGACTTTCGGAAGGGTTAGGGTTAGGGTTAGGGATGAAAGCACATAGGAGAAAGAGATATTCTTGAATAACTTTTTTTGTGAAGGTCGGAGAGACTTGGAAAGTGGTTGCATCTGGACTAATTTGGGTCCTGCGGATCGATTGGTACCATCCCCGAGCTTGTACGACCTTCGGAAGAGGTCGACCGACGAAATTCCCCCAAATCTGAGGAGATATTCTTGAATAACTTTTTTTGTGAAGGTCGGAGAGACTTGCAAGTAGGCTCTACCCCCACTAAATGGGGTAGCGCGCATCGATCGGTACCATCCTTGAGCTTCTCCGACTTTCGGAAGGGTTAGGGTTAGGGTTAGGGATGAAAGCACATAGGAGAAAGAGATATTCTTGAATAACTTTTTTTGTGAAGGTCGGAGAGACTTGCAAGTAGGCTGTACCCCCACTAAATGGGGTAGCGCGCATCGATCGGTACCATCCTTGAGCTTCTCCGACTTTCGGAAGGGTTAGGGTTAGGGTTAGGGATGAAAGCACATAGGAGAAAGAGATATTCTTGAATAACTTTTTTTGTGAAGGTCGGAGAGACTTGAAAAGTGGTTGCATCTGGACTAATTTGGGTCCTGCGGATCGATTGGTACCATCCCCGAGCTTGTACGACCTTCGGAAGAGGTCGACCGACGAAATTCCCCCAAATCTGAGGAGATATTCTTGAATAACTTTTTTTGTGAAGGTCGGAGAGACTTGCAAGTAGGCTCTACCCCCACTAAATGGGGTAGCGCGCATCGATCGGTACCATCCTTGAGCTTCTCCGACTTTCGGAAGGGTTAGGGTTAGGGTTAGGGATGAAAGCACATAGGAGAAAGAGATATTCTTGAATAACTTTTTTTGTGAAGGTCGGAGAGACTTGCAAGTAGGCTCTACCCCCACTAAATGGGGTTGCGCGCATCGATCGGTACCATCATTGAGCTTCTCCGACTTTCGGAAGGGTTAGGGTTAGGGTTAGGGATGAAAGCACATAGGAGAAAGAGATATTCTTGAATAACTTTTTTTGTGAAGGTCGGAGAGACTTGGAAAGTGGTTGCATCTGGACTAATTTGGGTCCTGCGGATCGATTGGTACCATCCCCGAGCTTGTACGACCTTCGGAAGAGGTCGACCGACGAAATTCCCCCAAATCTGAGGAGATATTCTTGAATAACTTTTTTTGTGAAGGTCGGAGAGACTTGCAAGTAGGCTCTACCCCCACTAAATGGGGTAGCGCGCATCGATCGGTACCAATCTTTGAGCTTCTCCGACTTTCGGAAGGGTTAGGGTTAGGGTTAGGGATGAAAGCACATAGGAGAAAGAGATATTCTTGAATAACTTTTTTTGTGAAGGTCGGAGAGACTTGCAAGTACGCTCTACCTCCACTAAATGGGGTAACGCGCATCGATCGGTACCATCCTTGAGCTTCTCCGACTTTCGGAAGGGTTAGGGTTAGGGTTAGGGATGAAAGCACATAGGAGAAAGAGATATTCTTGAATAACTTTTCTTGTGAAGGTCGGAGAGACTTGGAAAGTGGTTGCATCTGGACTAATTTGGGTCCTGCGGATCGATTGGTACCATCCCCGAGCTTGTACGACCTTCGGAAGAGGTCGACCGACGAAATTCCCCCAAATCTGAGGAGATATTCTTGAATAACTTTTTTTGTGAAGGTCGGAGAGACTTGCAAGTAGGCTCTACCCCCACTAAATGGGGTAGCGCGCATCGATCGGTACCATCCTTGAGCTTCTCCGACTTTCGGAAGGGTTAGGGTTAGGGTTAGGGATGAAAGCACATAGGAGAAAGAGATATTCTTGAATAACTTTTTTTGTGAAGGTCGGAGAGACTTGCAAGTAGGCTCTACCCCCACTAAATGGGGTAGCGCGCATCGATCGGTACTATCCTTGAGCTTCTCCGACTTTCGGAAGGGTTAGGGTTAGGGTTAGGGATGAAAGCACATAGGAGAAAGAGATATTCTTGAATAACTTTTTTTGTGAAGGTCGGAGAGACTTGGAAAGTGGTTGCATCTGGACTAATTTGGGTCCTGCGGATCGATTGGTACCATCCCCGAGCTTGTACGACCTTCGGAAGAGGTCGACCGACGAAATTCCCCCAAATCTGAGGAGATATTCTTGAATAACTTTTTTTGTGAAGGTCGGAGAGACTTGCAAGTAGGCTCTCCCCCCACTAAATGGGGTAGCGCGCATCGATCGGTACCATCCTTGAGCTTCTCCGACTTTCGGAAGGGTTAGGGTTAGGGTTAGGGATGAAAGCACATAGGAGAAAGAGATATTCTTGAATAACTTTTTTTGTGAAGGTCGGAGAGACTTGCAAGTACGCTCTACCCCCACTAAATGGGGTAGCGCGCATCGATCGGTACCATCCTTGAGCTTCTCCGACTTTCGGAAGGGTTAGGGTTAGGGTTAGGGATGAAAGCACATAGGAGAAAGAGATATTCTTGAATAACTTTTTTTGTGAAGGTCGGAGAGACTTGGAAAGTGGTTGCATCTGGACTAATTTGGGTCCTGCGGATCGATTGGTACCATCCCCGAGCTTGTACGACCTTCGGAAGAGGTCGACCGACGAAATTCCCCCAAATCTGAGGAGATATTCTTGAATAACTTTTTTTGTGAAGGTCGGAGAGACTTGCAAGTAGGCTCTACCCCCACTAAATGGGGTAGCGCGCATCGATCGGTACCAATCTTTGAGCTTCTCCGACTTTCGGAAGGGTTAGGGTTAGGGTTAGGGATGAAAGCACATAGGAGAAAGAGATATTCTTGAATAACTTTTTTTGTGAAGGTCGGAGAGACTTGCAAGTAGGCTGTACCCCCACTAAATGGGGTAGCGCGCATCGATCGGTACCATCCTTGAGCTTCTCCGACTTTCGGAAGGGTTAGGGTTAGGGTTAGGGATGAAAGCACATAGGAGAAAGAGATATTCTTGAATAACTTTTTTTGTGAAGGTCGGAGAGACTTGGAAAGTGGTTGCATCTGGACTAATTTGGGTCCTGCGGATCGATTGGTACCATCCCCGAGCTTGTACGACCTTCGGAAGAGGTCGACCGACGAAATTCCCCCAAATCTGAGGAGATATTCTTGAATAACTTTTTTTGTGAAGGTCGGAGAGACTTGCAAGTAGGCTCTACCCCCACTAAATGGGGTAGCGCGCATCGATCGGTACCAATCTTTGAGCTTCTCCGACTTTCGGAAGGGTTAGGGTTAGGGTTAGGGATGAAAGCACATAGGAGAAAGAGATATTCTTGAATAACTTTTTTTGTGAAGGTCGGAGAGACTTGCAAGTACGCTCTACCCCCACTAAATGGGGTAGCGCGCATCGATCGGTACCATCCTTGAGCTTCTCCGACTTTCGGAAGGGTTAGGGTTAGGGTTAGGGATGAAAGCACATAGGAGAAAGAGATATTCTTGAATAACTTTTTTTGTGAAGGTCGGAGAGACTTGGAAAGTGGTTGCATCTGGACTAATTTGGGTCCTGCGGATCGATTGGTACCATCCCCGAGCTTGTACGACCTTCGGAAGAGGTCGACCGACGAAATTCCCCCAAATCTGAGGAGATATTCTTGAATAACTTTTTTTGTGAAGGTCGGAGAGACTTGCAAGTAGGCTCTACCCCCACTAAATGGGGTAGCGCGCATCGATCGGTACCAATCTTTGAGCTTCTCCGACTTTCGGAAGGGTTAGGGTTAGGGTTAGGGATGAAAGCACATAGGAGAAAGAGATATTCTTGAATAACTTTTTTTGTGAAGGTCGGAGAGACTTGCAAGTAGGCTGTACCCCCACTAAATGGGGTAGCGCGCATCGATCGGTACCATCCTTGAGCTTCTCCGACTTTCGGAAGGGTTAGGGTTAGGGTTAGGGATGAAAGCACATAGGAGAAAGAGATATTCTTGAATAACTTTTTTTGTGAAGGTCGGAGAGACTTGGAAAGTGGTTGCATCTGGACTAATTTGGGTCCTGCGGATCGATTGGTACCATCCCCGAGCTTGTACGACCTTCGGAAGAGGTCGACCGACGAAATTCCCCCAAATCTGAGGAGATATTCTTGAATAACTTTTTTTGTGAAGGTCGGAGAGACTTGCAAGTAGGCTCTACCCCCACTAAATGGGGTAGCGCGCATCGATCGGTACCATCCTTGAGCTTCTCCGACTTTCGGAAGGGTTAGGGTTAGGGTTAGGGATGAAAGCACATAGGAGAAAGAGATATTCTTGAATAACTTTTTTTGTGAAGGTCGGAGAGACTTGCAAGTAGGCTCTACCCCCACTAAATGGGGTTGCGCGCATCGATCGGTACCATCATTGAGCTTCTCCGACTTTCGGAAGGGTTAGGGTTAGGGTTAGGGATGAAAGCACATAGGAGAAAGAGATATTCTTGAATAACTTTTTTTGTGAAGGTCGGAGAGACTTGGAAAGTGGTTGCATCTGGACTAATTTGGGTCCTGCGGATCGATTGGTACCATCCCCGAGCTTGTACGACCTTCGGAAGAGGTCGACCGACGAAATTCCCCCAAATCTGAGGAGATATTCTTGAATAACTTTTTTTGTGAAGGTCGGAGAGACTTGCAAGTAGGCTCTACCCCCACTAAATGGGGTAGCGCGCATCGATCGGTACCAATCTTTGAGCTTCTCCGACTTTCGGAAGGGTTAGGGTTAGGGTTAGGGATGAAAGCACATAGGAGAAAGAGATATTCTTGAATAACTTTTTATGTGAAGGTCGGAGAGACTTGCAAGTACGCTCTACCCCCACTAAATGGGGTAGCGCGCATCGATCGGTACCATCCTTGAGCTTCTCCGACTTTCGGAAGGGTTAGGGTTAGGGTTAGGGATGAAAGCACATAGGAGAAAGAGATATTCTTGAATAACTTTTCTTGTGAAGGTCGGAGAGACTTGGAAAGTGGTTGCATCTGGACTAATTTGGGTCCTGCGGATCGATTGGTACCATCCCCGAGCTTGTACGACCTTCGGAAGAGGTCGACCGACGAAATTCCCCCAAATCTGAGGAGATATTCTTGAATAACTTTTTTTGTGAAGGTCGGAGAGACTTGCAAGTAGGCTCTACCCCCACTAAATGGGGTAGCGCGCATCGATCGGTACCATCCTTGAGCTTCTCCGACTTTCGGAAGGGTTAGGGTTAGGGTTAGGGATGAAAGCACATAGGAGAAAGAGATATTCTTGAATAACTTTTTTTGTGAAGGTCGGAGAGACTTGCAAGTAGGCTCTACCCCCACTAAATGGGGTAGCGCGCATCGATCGGTACTATCCTTGAGCTTCTCCGACTTTCGGAAGGGTTAGGGTTAGGGTTAGGGATGAAAGCACATAGGAGAAAGAGATATTCTTGAATAACTTTTTTTGTGAAGGTCGGAGAGACTTGGAAAGTGGTTGCATCTGGACTAATTTGGGTCCTGCGGATCGATTGGTACCATCCCCGAGCTTGTACGACCTTCGGAAGAGGTCGACCGACGAAATTCCCCCAAATCTGAGGAGATATTCTTGAATAACTTTTTTTGTGAAGGTCGGAGAGACTTGCAAGTAGGCTCTCCCCCCACTAAATGGGGTAGCGCGCATCGATCGGTACCATCCTTGAGCTTCTCCGACTTTCGGAAGGGTTAGGGTTAGGGTTAGGGATGAAAGCACATAGGAGAAAGAGATATTCTTGAATAACTTTTTTTGTGAAGGTCGGAGAGACTTGCAAGTACGCTCTACCCCCACTAAATGGGGTAGCGCGCATCGATCGGTACCATCCTTGAGCTTCTCCGACTTTCGGAAGGGTTAGGGTTAGGGTTAGGGATGAAAGCACATAGGAGAAAGAGATATTCTTGAATAACTTTTTTTGTGAAGGTCGGAGAGACTTGGAAAGTGGTTGCATCTGGACTAATTTGGGTCCTGCGGATCGATTGGTACCATCCCCGAGCTTGTACGACCTTCGGAAGAGGTCGACCGACGAAATTCCCCCAAATCTGAGGAGATATTCTTGAATAACTTTTTTTGTGAAGGTCGGAGAGACTTGCAAGTAGGCTCTACCCCCACTAAATGGGGTAGCGCGCATCGATCGGTACCATCCTTGAGCTTCTCCGACTTTCGGAAGGGTTAGGGTTAGGGTTAGGGATGAAAGCACATAGGAGAAAGAGATATTCTTGAATAACTTTTTTTGTGAAGGTCGGAGAGACTTGCAAGTAGGCTCTACCCCCACTAAATGGGGTAGCGCGCATCGATCGGTACTATCCTTGAGCTTCTCCGACTTTCGGAAGGGTTAGGGTTAGGGTTAGGGATGAAAGCACATAGGAGAAAGAGATATTCTTGAATAACTTTTTTTGTGAAGGTCGGAGAGACTTGGAAAGTGGTTGCATCTGGACTAATTTGGGTCCTGCGGATCGATTGGTACCATCCCCGAGCTTGTACGACCTTCGGAAGAGGTCGACCGACGAAATTCCCCCAAATCTGAGGAGATATTCTTGAATAACTTTTTTTGTGAAGGTCGGAGAGACTTGCAAGTAGGCTCTACCCCCACTAAATGGGGTAGCGCGCATCGATCGGTACCATCCTTGAGCTTCTCAGACTTTCGGAAGGGTTAGGGTTAGGGTTAGGGATGAAAGCACATAGGAGAAAGAGATATTCTTGAATAACTTTTTTTGTGAAGGTCGGAGAGACTTGGAAAGTGGTTGCATCTGGACTAATTTGGGTCCTGCGGATCGATTGGTACCATCCCCGAGCTTGTACGACCTTCGGAAGAGGTCGACCGACGAAATTCCCCCAAATCTGAGGAGATATTCTTGAATAACTGTTTTTGTGAAGGACGGAGAGACTTGCAAGTAGGCTCTACCCCCACTAAATGGGGTAGCGCGCATCGATCGGTACCATCCTTGAGCTTCTCCGACTTTCGGAAGGGTTAGGGTTAGGGTTAGGGATGAAAGCACATAGGAGAAAGAGATATTCTTGAATAACTTTTTTTGTGAAGGTCGGAGAGACTTGCAAGTAGGCTCTACCCCCACTAAATGGGGTTGCGCGCATCGATCGGTACCATCCTTGAGCTTCTCCGACTTTCGGAAGGGTTAGGGTTAGGGTTAGGGATGAAAGCACATAGGAGAAAGAGATATTCTTGAATAACTTTTTTTGTGAAGGTCGGAGAGACTTGGAAAGTGGTTGCATCTGGACTAATTTGGGTCCTGCGGATCGATTGGTACCATCCCCGAGCTTGTACGACCTTCGGAAGAGGTCGACCGACGAAATTCCCCCAAATCTGAGGAGATATTCTTGAATAACTTTTTTTGTGAAGGTCGGAGAGACTTGCAAGTAGGCTCTACCCCCACTAAATGGGGTAGCGCGCATCGATCGGTACCATCCTTGAGCTTCTCCGACTTTCGGAAGGGTTAGGGTTAGGGTTAGGGATGAAAGCACATAGGAGAAAGAGATATTCTTGAATAACTTTTTTTGTGAAGGTCGGAGAGACTTGGAAAGTGGTTGCATCTGGACTAATTTGGGTCCTGCGGATCGATTGGTACCATCCCCGAGCTTGTACGACCTTCGGAAGAGGTCGACCGACGAAATTCCCCCAAATCTGAGGAGATATTCTTGAATAACTGTTTTTGTGAAGGACGGAGAGACTTGCAAGTAGGCTCTACCCCCACTAAATGGGGTAGCGCGCATCGATCGGTACCATCCTTGAGCTTCTCCGACTTTCGGAAGGGTTAGGGTTAGGGTTAGGGATGAAAGCACATAGGAGAAAGAGATATTCTTGAATAACTTTTTTTGTGAAGGTCGGAGAGACTTGCAAGTAGGCTCTACCCCCACTAAATGGGGTTGCGCGCATCGATCGGTACCATCCTTGAGCTTCTCCGACTTTCGGAAGGGTTAGGGTTAGGGTTAGGGATGAAAGCACATAGGAGAAAGAGATATTCTTGAATAACTTTTTTTGTGAAGGTCGGAGAGACTTGGAAAGTGGTTGCATCTGGACTAATTTGGGTCCTGCGGATCGATTGGTACCATCCCCGAGCTTGTACGACCTTCGGAAGAGGTTCGACCGACGAAATTCCCCCAAATCTGAGGAGATATTCTTGAATAACCTTTTTTGTGAAGGTCGGAGAGACTTGCAAGTAGGCTCTACCCCCACTAAATGGGGTAGCGCGCATCGATCAGTACCATCCTTGAGCTTCTCCGACTTTCGGAAGGGTTAGGGTTAGGGTTAGGGATGAAAGCACATAGGAGAAAGAGATATTCTTGAATAACTTTTTTTGTGAAGGTCGGAGAGACTTGCAAGTAGGCTCTACCCCCACTAAATGGGGTAGCGCGCATCGATCGGTACCATCCTTGAGCTTCTCCGACTTTCGGAAGGGTTAGGGTTAGGGTTAGGGATGAAAGCACATAGGAGAAAGAGATATTCTTGAATAACTTTTTTTGTGAAGGTCGGAGAGACTTGCAAGTAGGCTCTACCCCCACTAAATGGGGTTGCGCGCATCGATCGGTACCATCCTTGAGCTTCTCCGACTTTCGGAAGGGTTAGGGTTAGGGATGAAAGCACATAGGAGAAAGAGATATTCTTGAATAACTTTTTTTGTGAAGGTCGGAGAGACTTGGAAAGTGGTTGCATCTGGACTAATTTGGGTCCTGCGGATCGATTGGTACCATCCCCGAGCTTGTACGACCTTCGGAAGAGGTTCGACCGACGAAATTCCCCCAAATCTGAGGAGATATTCTTGAATAACCTTTTTTGTGAAGGTCGGAGAGACTTGCAAGTAGGCTCTACCCCCACTAAATGGGGTAGCGCGCATCGATCAGTACCATCCTTGAGCTTCTCCGACTTTCGGAAGGGTTAGGGTTAGGGTTAGGGATGAAAGCACATAGGAGAAAGAGATATTCTTGAATAACTTTTTTTGTGAAGGTCGGAGAGACTTGCAAGTAGGCTCTACCCCCACTAAATGGGGTAGCGCGCATCGATCGGTACCATCCTTGAGCTTCTCCGACTTTCGGAAGGGTTAGGGTTAGGGTTAGGGATGAAAGCACATAGGAGAAAGAGATATTCTTGAATAACTTTTTTTGTGAAGGTCGGAGAGACTTGGAAAGTGGTTGCATCTGGACTAATTTGGGTCCTGCGGATCGATTGGTACCATCCCCGAGCTTGTACGACCTTCGGAAGAGGTCGACCGACGAAATTCCCCCAAATCTGAGGAGATATTCTTGAATAACTTTTTTTGTGAAGGTCGGAGAGACTTGCAAGTAGGCTCTACCCCCACTAAATGGGGTAGCGCGCATCGATCGGTACCATCCTTGAGCTTCTCCGACTTTCGGAAGGGTTAGGGTTAGGGTTAGGGATGAAAGCACATAGGAGAAAGAGATATTCTTGAATAACTTTTTTTGTGAAGGTCGGAGAGACTTGCAAGTAGGCTCTACCCCCACTAAATGGGGTTGCGCGCATCGATCGGTACCATCCTTGAGCTTCTCCGACTTTCGGAAGGGTTAGGGTTAGGGTTAGGGATGAAAGCACATAGGAGAAAGAGATATTCTTGAATAACTTTTTTTGTGAAGGTCGGAGAGACTTGGAAAGTGGTTGCATCTGGACTAATTTGGGTCCTGCGGATCGATTGGTACCATCCCCGAGCTTGTACGACCTTCGGAAGAGGTCGACCGACGAAATTCCCCCAAATCTGAGGAGATATTCTTGAATAACTTTTTTTGTGAAGGTCGGAGAGACTTGCAAGTAGGCTCTACCCCCACTAAATGGGGTAGCGCGCATCGATTGGTACCAATCTTTGAGCTTCTCCGACTTTCGGAAGGGTTAGGGTTAGGGTTAGGGATGAAAGCACATAGGAGAAAGAGATATTCTTGAATAACTTTTTTTGTGAAGGTCGGAGAGACTTGCAAGTACGCTCTACCCCCACTAAATGGGGTAGCGCGCATCGATCGGTACCATCCTTGAGCTTCTCCGACTTTCGGAAGGGTTAGGGTTAGGGTTAGGGATGAAAGCACATAGGAGAAAGAGATATTCTTGAATAACTTTTTTTGTGAAGGTCGGAGAGACTTGCAAGTAGGCTCTACCCCCACTAAATGGGGTAGCGCGCATCGATAGGTACTATCCTTGAGCTTCTCCGACTTTCGGAAGGGTTAGGGTTAGGGTTAGGGATGAAAGCACATAGGAGAAAGAGATATTCTTGAATAACTTTTTTTGTGAAGGTCGGAGAGACTTGGAAAGTGGTTGCATCTGGACTAATTTGGGTCCTGCGGATCGATTGGTACCATCCCCGAGCTTGTACGACCTTCGGAAGAGGTCGACCGACGAAATTCCCCCAAATCTGAGGAGATATTCTTGAATAACTTTTTTTGTGAAGGTCGGAGAGACTTGCAAGTAGGCTCTCCCCCCACTAAATGGGGTAGCGCGCATCGATCGGTACCATCCTTGAGCTTCTCCGACTTTCGGAAGGGTTAGGGTTAGGGTTAGGGTTGAAAGCACATAGGAGAAAGAGATATTCTTGAATAACTTTTTTTGTGAAGGTCGGAGAGACTTGCAAGTACGCTCTACCCCCACTAAATGGGGTAGCGCGCATCGATCGGTACCATCCTTGAGCTTCTCCGACTTTCGGAAGGGTTAGGGTTAGGGTTAGGGATGAAAGCACATAGGAGAAAGAGATATTCTTGAATAACTTTTTTTGTGAAGGTCGGAGAGACTTGGAAAGTGGTTGCATCTGGACTAATTTGGGTCCTGCGGATCGATTGGTACCATCCCCGAGCTTGTACGACCTTAGGAAGAGGTCGACCGACGAAATTCCCCCAAATCTGAGGAGATATTCTTGAATAACTTTTTTTGTGAAGGTCGGAGAGACTTGCAAGTAGGCTCTACCCCCACTAAATGGGGTAGCGCGCATCGATCGGTACCATCCTTGAGCTTCTCCGACTTTCGGAAGGGTTAGGGTTAGGGATGAAAGCACATAGGAGAAAGAGATATTCTTGAATAACTTTTTTTGTGAAGGTCGGAGAGACTTGCAAGTAGGCTCTACCCCCACTAAATGGGGTTGCGCGCATCGATCGGTACCATCCTTGAGCTTCTCCGACTTTCGGAAGGGTTAGGGTTAGGGTTAGGGATGAAAGCACATAGGAGAAAGAGATATTCTTGAATAACTTTTTTTGTGAAGGTCGGAGAGACTTGGAAAGTGGTTGCATCTGGACTAATTTGGGTCCTGCGGATCGATTGGTACCATCCCCGAGCTTGTACAACCTTCGGAAGAGGTCGACCGACGAAATTCCCCCAAATCTGAGGAGATATTCTTGAATAACCTTTTTTGTGAAGGTCGGAGAGACTTGCAAGTAGGCTCTACCCCCACTAAATGGGGTAGCGCGCATCGATCGGTACCATCCTTGAGCTTCTCCGACTTTCGGAAGGGTTAGGGTTAGGGTTAGGGATGAAAGCACATAGGAGAAAGAGATATTCTTGAATAACTTTTTTTGTGAAGGTCGGAGAGACTTGGAAAGTGGTTGCATCTGGACTAATTTGGGTCCTGCGGATCGATTGGTACCATCCCCGAGCTTGTACGACCTTCGGAAGAGGTCGACCGACGAAATTCCCCCAAATCTGAGGAGATATTCTTGAATAACTGTTTTTGTGAAGGACGGAGAGACTTGCAAGTAGGCTCTACCCCCACTAAATGGGGTAGCGCGCATCGATCGGTACCATCCTTGAGCTTCTCCGACTTTCGGAAGGGTTAGGGTTAGGGTTAGGGATGAAAGCACATAGGAGAAAGAGATATTCTTGAATAACTTTTTTTGTGAAGGTCGGAGAGACTTGCAAGTAGGCTCTACCCCCACTAAATGGGGTTGCGCGCATCGATCGGTACCATCCTTGAGCTTCTCCGACTTTCGGAAGGGTTAGGGTTAGGGTTAGGGATGAAAGCACATAGGAGAAAGAGATATTCTTGAATAACTTTTTTTGTGAAGGTCGGAGAGACTTGGAAAGTGGTTGCATCTGGACTAATTTGGGTCCTGCGGATCGATTGGTACCATCCCCGAGCTTGTACGACCTTCGGAAGAGGTTCGACCGACGAAATTCCCCCAAATCTGAGGAGATATTCTTGAATAACTTTTTTTGTGAAGGTCGGAGAGACTTGCAAGTAGGCTCTACCCCCACTAAATGGGGTAGCGCGCATCGATCAGTACCATCCTTGAGCTTCTCCGACTTTCGGAAGGGTTAGGGTTAGGGTTAGGGATGAAAGCACATAGGAGAAAGAGATATTCTTGAATAACTTTTTTTGTGAAGGTCGGAGAGACTTGCAAGTAGGCTCTACCCCCACTAAATGGGGTAGCGCGCATCGATCGGTACCATCCTTGAGCTTCTCCGACTTTCGGAAGGGTTAGGGTTAGGGTTAGGGATGAAAGCACATAGGAGAAAGAGATATTCTTGAATAACTTTTTTTGTGAAGGTCGGAGAGACTTGGAAAGTGGTTGCATCTGGACTAATTTGGGTCCTGCGGATCGATTGGTACCATCCCCGAGCTTGTACGACCTTCGGAAGAGGTCGACCGACGAAATTCCCCCAAATCTGAGGAGATATTCTTGAATAACTTTTTTTGTGAAGGTCGGAGAGACTTGCAAGTAGGCTCTACCCCCACTAAATGGGGTAGCGCGCATCGATCGGTACCATCCTTGAGCTTCTCCGACTTTCGGAAGGGTTAGGGTTAGGGTTAGGGATGAAAGCACATAGGAGAAAGAGATATTCTTGAATAACTTTTTTTGTGAAGGTCGGAGAGACTTGCAAGTAGGCTCTACCCCCACTAAATGGGGTTGCGCGCATCGATCGGTACCATCCTTGAGCTTCTCCGACTTTCGGAAGGGTTAGGGTTAGGGTTAGGGATGAAAGCACATAGGAGAAAGAGATATTCTTGAATAACTTTTTTTGTGAAGGTCGGAGAGACTTGGAAAGTGGTTGCATCTGGACTAATTTGGGTCCTGCGGATCGATTGGTACCATCCCCGAGCTTGTACGACCTTCGGAAGAGGTTCGACCGACGAAATTCCCCCAAATCTGAGGAGATATTCTTGAATAACTTTTTTTGTGAAGGTCGGAGAGACTTGCAAGTAGGCTCTACCCCCACTAAATGGGGTAGCGCGCATCGATCAGTACCATCCTTGAGCTTCTCCGACTTTCGGAAGGGTTAGGGTTAGGGTTAGGGATGAAAGCACATAGGAGAAAGAGATATTCTTGAATAACTTTTTTTGTGAAGGTCGGAGAGACTTGCAAGTAGGCTCTACCCCCACTAAATGGGGTAGCGCGCATCGATCGGTACCATCCTTGAGCTTCTCCGACTTTCGGAAGGGATAGGGTTAGGGTTAGGGATGAAAGCACATAGGAGAAAGAGATATTCTTGAATAACTTTTTTTGTGAAGGTCGGAGAGACTTGGAAAGTGGTTGCATCTGGACTAATTTGGGTCCTGCGGATCGATTGGTACCATCCCCGAGCTTGTACGACCTTCGGAAGAGGTCGACCGACGAAATTCCCCCAAATCTGAGGAGATATTCTTGAATAACTTTTTTTGTGAAGGTCGGAGAGACTTGCAAGTAGGCTCTACCCCCACTAAATGGGGTAGCGCGCATCGATCGGTACCATCCTTGAGCTTCTCCGACTTTCGGAAGGGTTAGGGTTAGGGTTAGGGATGAAAGCACATAGGAGAAAGAGATATTCTTGAATAACTTTTTTTGTGAAGGTCGGAGAGACTTGCAAGTAGGCTCTACCCCCACTAAATGGGGTTGCGCGCATCGATCGGTACCATCCTTGAGCTTCTCCGACTTTCGGAAGGGTTAGGGTTAGGGTTAGGGATGAAAGCACATAGGAGAAAGAGATATTCTTGAATAACTTTTTTTGTGAAGGTCGGAGAGACTTGGAAAGTGGTTGCATCTGGACTAATTTGGGTCCTGCGGATCGATTGGTACCATCCCCGAGCTTGTACGACCTTCGGAAGAGGTCGACCGACGAAATTCCCCCAAATCTGAGGAGATATTCTTGAATAACTTTTTTTGTGAAGGTCGGAGAGACTTGCAAGTAGGCTCTACCCCCACTAAATGGGGTAGCGCGCATCGATCGGTACCATCCTTGAGCTTCTCCGACTTTCGGAAGGGTTAGGGTTAGGGTTAGGGATGAAAGCACATAGGAGAAAGAGATATTCTTGAATAACTTTTTTTGTGAAGGTCGGAGAGACTTGCAAGTAGGCTCTACCCCCACTAAATGGGGTAGCGCGCATCGATCGGTACCATCCTTGAGCTTCTCCGACTTTCGGAAGGGTTAGGGTTAGGGTTAGGGATGAAAGCACATAGGAGAAAGAGATATTCTTGAATAACTTTTTTTGTGAAGGTCGGAGAGACTTGGAAAGTGGTTGCATCTGGACTAATTTGGGTCCTGCGGATCGATTGGTACCATCCCCGAGCTTGTACGACCTTCGGAAGAGGTCGACCGACGAAATTCCCCCAAATCTGAGGAGATATTCTTGAATAACTTTTTTTGTGAAGGTCGGAGAGACTTGCAAGTAGGCTCTACCCCCACTAAATGGGGTAGCGCGCATCGATCGGTACCATCCTTGAGCTTCTCCGACTTTCGGAAGGGTTAGGGTTAGGGTTAGGGATGAAAGCACATAGGAGAAAGAGATATTCTTGAATAACTTTTTTTGTGAAGGTCGGAGAGACTTGCAAGTAGGCTCTACCCCCACTAAATGGGGTTGCGCGCATCGATCGGTACCATCCTTGAGCTTCTCCGACTTTCGGAAGGGTTAGGGTTAGGGTTAGGGATGAAAGCACATAGGAGAAAGAGATATTCTTGAATAACTTTTTTTGTGAAGGTCGGAGAGACTTGGAAAGTGGTTGCATCTGGACTAATTTGGGTCCTGCGGATCGATTGGTACCATCCCCGAGCTTGTACGACCTTCGGAAGAGGTCGACCGACGAAATTCCCCCAAATCTGAGGAGATATTCTTGAATAACTTTTTTTGTGAAGGTCGGAGAGACTTGCAAGTAGGCTCTACCCCCACTAAATGGGGTAGCGCGCATCGATCGGTACCAATCTTTGAGCTTCTCCGACTTTCGGAAGGGTTAGGGTTAGGGTTAGGGATGAAAGCACATAGGAGAAAGAGATATTCTTGAATAACTTTTTTTGTGAAGGTCGGAGAGACTTGCAAGTACGCTCTACCCCCACTAAATGGGGTAGCGCGCATCGATCGGTACCATCCTTGAGCTTCTCCGACTTTCGGAAGGGTTAGGGTTAGGGTTAGGGATGAAAGCACATAGGAGAAAGAGATATTCTTGAATAACTTTTTTTGTGAAGGTCGGAGAGACTTGCAAGTAGGCTCTACCCCCACTAAATGGGGTAGCGCGCATCGATTGGTACTATCCTTGAGCTTCTCCGACTTTCGGAAGGGTTAGGGTTAGGGTTAGGGATGAAAGCACATAGGAGAAAGAGATATTCTTGAATAACTTTTTTTGTGAAGGTCGGAGAGACTTGGAAAGTGGTTGCATCTGGACTAATTTGGGTCCTGCGGATCGATTGGTACCATCCCCGAGCTTGTACGACCTTCGGAAGAGGTCGACCGACGAAATTCCCCCAAATCTGAGGAGATATTCTTGAATAACTTTTTTTGTGAAGGTCGGAGAGACTTGCAAGTAGGCTCTACCCCCACTAAATGGGGTAGCGCGCATCGATCGGTACCAATCTTTGAGCTTCTCCGACTTTCGGAAGGGTTAGGGTTAGGGTTAGGGATGAAAGCACATAGGAGAAAGAGATATTCTTGAATAACTTTTTTTGTGAAGGTCGGAGAGACTTGCAAGTACGCTCTACCCCCACTAAATGGGGTAGCGCGCATCGATCGGTACCATCCTTGAGCTTCTCCGACTTTCGGAAGGGTTAGGGTTAGGGTTAGGGATGAAAGCACATAGGAGAAAGAGATATTCTTGAATAACTTTTTTTGTGAAGGTCGGAGAGACTTGCAAGTAGGCTCTACCCCCACTAAATGGGGTAGCGCGCATCGATTGGTACTATCCTTGAGCTTCTCCGACTTTCGGAAGGGTTAGGGTTAGGGTTAGGGATGAAAGCACATAGGAGAAAGAGATATTCTTGAATAACTTTTTTTGTGAAGGTCGGAGAGACTTGGAAAGTGGTTGCATCTGGACTAATTTGGGTCCTGCGGATCGATTGGTACCATCCCCGAGCTTGTACGACCTTCGGAAGAGGTCGACCGACGAAATTCCCCCAAATCTGAGGAGATATTCTTGAATAACTTTTTTTGTGAAGGTCGGAGAGACTTGCAAGTAGGCTCTCCCCCCACTAAATGGGGTAGCGCGCATCGATCGGTACCATCCTTGAGCTTCTCCGACTTTCGGAAGGGTTAGGGTTAGGGTTAGGGATGAAAGCACATAGGAGAAAGAGATATTCTTGAATAACTTTTTTTGTGAAGGTCGGAGAGACTTGCAAGTACGCTCTACCCCCACTAAATGGGGTAGCGCGCATCGATCGGTACCATCCTTGAGCTTCTCCGACTTTCGGAAGGGTTAGGGTTAGGGTTAGGGATGAAAGCACATAGGAGAAAGAGATATTCTTGAATAACTTTTTTTGTGAAGGTCGGAGAGACTTGGAAAGTGGTTGCATCTGGACTAATTTGGGTCCTGCGGATCGATTGGTACCATCCCCGAGCTTGTACGACCTTCGGAAGAGGTCGACCGACGAAATTCCCCCAAATCTGAGGAGATATTCTTGAATAACTTTTTTTGTGAAGGTCGGAGAGACTTGCAAGTAGGCTCTACCCCCACTAAATGGGGTAGCGCGCATCGATCGGTACCATCCTTGAGCTTCTCCGACTTTCGGAAGGGTTAGGGTTAGGGATGAAAGCACATAGGAGAAAGAGATATTCTTGAATAACTTTTTTTGTGAAGGTCGGAGAGACTTGCAAGTAGGCTCTACCCCCACTAAATGGGGTTGCGCGCATCGATCGGTACCATCCTTGAGCTTCTCCGACTTTCGGAAGGGTTAGGGTTAGGGTTAGGGATGAAAGCACATAGGAGAAAGAGATATTCTTGAATAACTTTTTTTGTGAAGGTCGGAGAGACTTGGAAAGTGGTTGCATCTGGACTAATTTGGGTCCTGCGGATCGATTGGTACCATCCCCGAGCTTGTACAACCTTCGGAAGAGGTCGACCGACGAAATTCCCCCAAATCTGAGGAGATATTCTTGAATAACTTTTTTTGTGAAGGTCGGAGAGACTTGCAAGTAGGCTCTACCCCCACTAAATGGGGTAGCGCGCATCGATCGGTACCATCCTTGAGCTTCTCAGACTTTCGGAAGGGTTAGGGTTAGGGTTAGGGATGAAAGCACATAGGAGAAAGAGATATTCTTGAATAACTTTTTTTGTGAAGGTCGGAGAGACTTGGAAAGTGGTTGCATCTGGACTAATTTGGGGCCTGCGGATCGATTGGTACCATCCCCGAGCTTGTACGACCTTCGGAAGAGGTCGACCGACGAAATTCCCCCAAATCTGAGGAGATATTCTTGAATAACTGTTTTTGTGAAGGACGGAGAGACTTGCAAGTAGGCTGTACCCCCACTAAATGGGGTAGCGCGCATCGATCGGTACCATCCTTGAGCTTCTCCGACTTTCGGAAGGGTTAGGGTTAGGGTTAGGGATGAAAGCACATAGGAGAAAGAGATATTCTTGAATAACTTTTTTTGTGAAGGTCGGAGAGACTTGCAAGTAGGCTCTACCCCCACTAAATGGGGTTGCGCGCATCGATCGGTACCATCCTTGAGCTTCTCCGACTTTCGGAAGGGTTAGGGTTAGGGTTAGGGATGAAAGCACATAGGAGAAAGAGATATTCTTGAATAACTTTTTTTGTGAAGGTCGGAGAGACTTGGAAAGTGGTTGCATCTGGACTAATTTGGGTCCTGCGGATCGATTGGTACCATCCCCGAGCTTGTACGACCTTCGGAAGAGGTCGACCGACGAAATTCCCCCAAATCTGAGGAGATATTCTTGAATAACTGTTTTTGTGAAGGACGGAGAGACTTGCAAGTAGGCTCTACCCCCACTAAATGGGGTAGCGCGCATCGATCGGTACCATCCTTGAGCTTCTCCGACTTTCGGAAGGGTTAGGGTTAGGGTTAGGGATGAAAGCACATAGGAGAAAGAGATATTCTTGAATAACTTTTTTTGTGAAGGTCGGAGAGACTTGCAAGTAGGCTCTACCCCCACTAAATGGGGTAGCGCGCATCGATCGGTACTATCCTTGAGCTTCTCCGACTTTCGGAAGGGTTAGGGTTAGGGTTAGGGATGAAAGCACATAGGAGAAAGAGATATTCTTGAATAACTTTTTTTGTGAAGGTCGGAGAGACTTGGAAAGTGGTTGCATCTGGACTAATTTGGGTCCTGCGGATCGATTGGTACCATCCCCGAGCTTGTACGACCTTCGGAAGAGGTCGACCGACGAAATTCCCCCAAATCTGAGGAGATATTCTTGAATAACTTTTTTTGTGAAGGTCGGAGAGACTTGCAAGTAGGCTCTACCCCCACTAAATGGGGTAGCGCGCATCGATCGGTACCATCCTTGAGCTTCTCAGACTTTCGGAAGGGTTAGGGTTAGGGTTAGGGATGAAAGCACATAGGAGAAAGAGATATTCTTGAATAACTTTTTTTGTGAAGGTCGGAGAGACTTGGAAAGTGGTTGCATCTGGACTAATTTGGGTCCTGCGGATCGATTGGTACCATCCCCGAGCTTGTACGACCTTCGGAAGAGGTCGACCGACGAAATTCCCCCAAATCTGAGGAGATATTCTTGAATAACTGTTTTTGTGAAGGACGGAGAGACTTGCAAGTAGGCTCTACCCCCACTAAATGGGGTAGCGCGCATCGATCGGTACCATCCTTGAGCTTCTCCGACTTTCGGAAGGGTTAGGGTTAGGGTTAGGGATGAAAGCACATAGGAGAAAGAGATATTCTTGAATAACTTTTTTTGTGAAGGTCGGAGAGACTTGCAAGTAGGCTCTACCCCCACTAAATGGGGTTGCGCGCATCGATCGGTACCATCCTTGAGCTTCTCCGACTTTCGGAAGGGTTAGGGTTAGGGTTAGGGATGAAAGCACATAGGAGAAAGAGATATTCTTGAATAACTTTTTTTGTGAAGGTCGGAGAGACTTGGAAAGTGGTTGCATCTGGACTAATTTGGGTCCTGCGGATCGATTGGTACCATCCCCGAGCTTGTACGACCTTCGGAAGAGGTCGACCGACGAAATTCCCCCAAATCTGAGGAGATATTCTTGAATAACTTTTTTTGTGAAGGTCGGAGAGACTTGCAAGTAGGCTCTACCCCCACTAAATGGGGTAGCGCGCATCGATCGGTACCATCCTTGAGCTTCTCCGACTTTCGGAAGGGTTAGGGTTAGGGTTAGGGATGAAAGCACATAGGAGAAAGAGATATTCTTGAATAACTTTTTTTGTGAAGGTCGGAGAGACTTGGAAAGTGGTTGCATCTGGACTAATTTGGGTCCTGCGGATCGATTGGTACCATCCCCGAGCTTGTACGACCTTCGGAAGAGGTCGACCGACGAAATTCCCCCAAATCTGAGGAGATATTCTTGAATAACTTTTTTTGTGAAGGTCGGAGAGACTTGCAAGTAGGCTCTACCCCCACTAAATGGGGTAGCGCGCATCGATCGGTACCATCCTTGAGCTTCTCCGACTTTCGGAAGGGTTAGGGTTAGGGTTAGGGATGAAAGCACATAGGAGAAAGAGATATTCTTGAATAACTTTTTTTGTGAAGGTCGGAGAGACTTGCAAGTAGGCTCTACCCCCACTAAATGGGGTTGCGCGCATCGATCGGTACCATCCTTGAGCTTCTCCGACTTTCGGAAGGGTTAGGGTTAGGGTTAGGGATGAAAGCACATAGGAGAAAGAGATATTCTTGAATAACTTTTTTTGTGAAGGTCGGAGAGACTTGGAAAGTGGTTGCATCTGGACTAATTTGGGTCCTGCGGATCGATTGGTACCATCCCCGAGCTTGTACGACCTTCGGAAGAGGTTCGACCGACGAAATTCCCCCAAATCTGAGGAGATATTCTTGAATAACTTTTTTTGTGAAGGTCGGAGAGACTTGCAAGTAGGCTCTACCCCCACTAAATGGGGTAGCGCGCATCGATCAGTACCATCCTTGAGCTTCTCCGACTTTCGGAAGGGTTAGGGTTAGGGTTAGGGATGAAAGCACATAGGAGAAAGAGATATTCTTGAATAACTTTTTTTGTGAAGGTCGGAGAGACTTGCAAGTAGGCTCTACCCCCACTAAATGGGGTAGCGCGCATCGATCGGTACCATCCTTGAGCTTCTCCGACTTTCGGAAGGGTTAGGGTTAGGGTTAGGGATGAAAGCACATAGGAGAAAGAGATATTCTTGAATAACTTTTTTTGTGAAGGTCGGAGAGACTTGGAAAGTGGTTGCATCTGGACTAATTTGGGTCCTGCGGATCGATTGGTACCATCCCCGAGCTTGTACGACCTTCGGAAGAGGTCGACCGACGAAATTCCCCCAAATCTGAGGAGATATTCTTGAATAACTTTTTTTGTGAAGGTCGGAGAGACTTGCAAGTAGGCTCTACCCCCACTAAATGGGGTAGCGCGCATCGATCGGTACCATCCTTGAGCTTCTCCGACTTTCGGAAGGGTTAGGGTTAGGGTTAGGGATGAAAGCACATAGGAGAAAGAGATATTCTTGAATAACTTTTTTTGTGAAGGTCAGAGAGACTTGCAAGTAGGCTCTACCCCCACTAAATGGGGTTGCGCGCATCGATCGGTACCATCCTTGAGCTTCTCCGACTTTCGGAAGGGTTAGGGTTAGGGTTAGGGATGAAAGCACATAGGAGAAAGAGATATTCTTGAATAACTTTTTTTGTGAAGGTCGGAGAGACTTGGAAAGTGGTTGCATCTGGACTAATTTGGGTCCTGCGGATCGATTGGTACCATCCCCGAGCTTGTACGACCTTCGGAAGAGGTCGACCGACGAAATTCCCCCAAATCTGAGGAGATATTCTTGAATAACTTTTTTTGTGAAGGTCGGAGAGACTTGCAAGTAGGCTCTACCCCCACTAAATGGGGTAGCGCGCATCGATCGGTACCATCCTTGAGCTTCTCCGACTTTCGGAAGGGTTAGGGTTAGGGTTAGGGATGAAAGCACATAGGAGAAAGAGATATTCTTGAATAACTTTTTTTGTGAAGGTCGGAGAGACTTGGAAAGTGGTTGCATCTGGACTAATTTGGGTCCTGCAGATCGATTGGTACCATCCCCGAGCTTGTACGACCTTCGGAAGAGGTCGACCGACGAAATTCCCCCAAATCTGAGGAGATATTCTTGAATAACTTTTTTTGTGAAGGTCGGAGAGACTTGCAAGTAGGCTCTACCCCCACTAAATGGGGTAGCGCGCATCGATCGGTACCATCCTTGAGCTTCTCCGACTTTCGGAAGGGTTAGGGTTAGGGTTAGGGATGAAAGCACATAGGAGAAAGAGATATTCTTGAATAACTTTTTTTGTGAAGGTCGGAGAGACTTGCAAGTACGCTCTACCCCCACTAAATGGGGTAGCGCGCATCGATCGGTACCATCCTTGAGCTTCTCCGACTTTCGGAAGGGTTAGGGTTAGGGTTAGGGATGAAAGCACATAGGAGAAAGAGATATTCTTGAATAACTTTTTTTGTGAAGGTCGGAGAGACTTGGAAAGTGGTTGCATCTGGACTAATTTGGGTCCTGCGGATCGATTGGTACCATCCCCGAGCTTGTACGACCTTCGGAAGAGGTCGACCGACGAAATTCCCCCAAATCTGAGGAGATATTCTTGAATAACTTTTTTTGTGAAGGTCGGAGAGACTTGCAAGTAGGCTCTACCCCCACTAAATGGGGTAGCGCGCATCGATCGGTACCATCCTTGAGCTTCTCCGACTTTCGGAAGGGTTAGGGTTAGGGATGAAAGCACATAGGAGAAAGAGATATTCTTGAATAACTTTTTTTGTGAAGGTCGGAGAGACTTGCAAGTAGGCTCTACCCCCACTAAATGGGGTTGCGCGCATCGATCGGTACCATCCTTGAGCTTCTCCGACTTTCGGAAGGGTTAGGGTTAGGGTTAGGGATGAAAGCACATAGGAGAAAGAGATATTCTTGAATAACTTTTTTTGTGAAGGTCGGAGAGACTTGGAAAGTGGTTGCATCTGGACTAATTTGGGTCCTGCGGATCGATTGGTACCATCCCCGAGCTTGTACAACCTTCGGAAGAGGTCGACCGACGAAATTCCCCCAAATCTGAGGAGATATTCTTGAATAACTTTTTTTGTGAAGGTCGGAGAGACTTGCAAGTAGGCTCTACCCCCACTAAATGGAGTAGCGCGCATCGATCGGTACCATCCTTGAGCTTCTCAGACTTTCGGAAGGGTTAGGGTTAGGGTTAGGGATGAAAGCACATAGGAGAAAGAGATATTCTTGAATAACTTTTTTTGTGAAGGTCGGAGAGACTTGGAAAGTGGTTGCATCTGGACTAATTTGGGTCCTGCGGATCGATTGGTACCATCCCCGAGCTTGTACGACCTTCGGAAGAGGTCGACCGACGAAATTCCCCCAAATCTGAGGAGATATTCTTGAATAACTGTTTTTGTGAAGGACGGAGAGACTTGCAAGTAGGCTGTACCCCCACTAAATGGGGTAGCGCGCATCGATCGGTACCATCCTTGAGCTTCTCCGACTTTCGGAAGGGTTAGGGTTAGGGTTAGGGATGAAAGCACATAGGAGAAAGAGATATTCTTGAATAACTTTTTTTGTGAAGGTCGGAGAGACTTGCAAGTAGGCTCTACCCCCACTAAATGGGGTTGCGCGCATCGATCGGTACCATCCTTGAGCTTCTCCGACTTTCGGAAGGGTTAGGGTTAGGGTTAGGGATGAAAGCACATAGGAGAAAGAGATATTCTTGAATAACTTTTTTTGTGAAGGTCGGAGAGACTTGGAAAGTGGTTGCATCTGGACTAATTTGGGTCCTGCGGATCGATTGGTACCATCCCCGAGCTTGTACGACCTTCGGAAGAGGTCGACCGACGAAATTCCCCCAAATCTGAGGAGATATTCTTGAATAACTGTTTTTGTGAAGGACGGAGAGACTTGCAAGTAGGCTCTACCCCCACTAAATGGGGTAGCGCGCATCGATCGGTACCATCCTTGAGCTTCTCCGACTTTCGGAAGGGTTAGGGTTAGGGTTAGGGATGAAAGCACATAGGAGAAAGAGATATTCTTGAATAACTTTTTTTGTGAAGGTCGGAGAGACTTGCAAGTAGGCTCTACCCCCACTAAATGGGGTAGCGCGCATCGATCGGTACTATCCTTGAGCTTCTCCGACTTTCGGAAGGGTTAGGGTTAGGGTTAGGGATGAAAGCACATAGGAGAAAGAGATATTCTTGAATAACTTTTTTTGTGAAGGTCGGAGAGACTTGGAAAGTGGTTGCATCTGGACTAATTTGGGTCCTGCGGATCGATTGGTACCATCCCCGAGCTTGTACGACCTTCGGAAGAGGTCGACCGACGAAATTCCCCCAAATCTGAGGAGATATTCTTGAATAACTTTTTTTTTGAAGGTCGGAGAGACTTGCAAGTAGGCTCTACCCCCACTAAATGGGGTAGCGCGCATCGATCGGTACCATCCTTGAGCTTCTCCGACTTTCGGAAGGGTTAGGGTTAGGGTTAGGGATGAAAGCACATAGGAGAAAGAGATATTCTTGAATAACTTTTTTTGTGAAGGTCGGAGAGACTTGGAAAGTGGTTGCATCTGGACTAATTTGGGTCCTGCGGATCGATTGGTACCATCCCCGAGCTTGTACGACCTTCGGAAGAGGTCGACCGACGAAATTCCCCCAAATCTGAGGAGATATTCTTGAATAACTTTTTTTGTGAAGGTCGGAGAGACTTGCAAGTAGGCTCTACCCCCACTAAATGGGGTAGCGCGCATCGATCGGTACCATCCTTGAGCTTCTCCGACTTTCGGAAGGGTTAGGGTTAGGGTTAGGGATGAAAGCACATAGGAGAAAGAGATATTCTTGAATAACTTTTTTTGTGAAGGTCGGAGAGACTTGCAAGTAGGCTCTACCCCCACTAAATGGGGTTGCGCGCATCGATCGGTACCATCCTTGAGCTTCTCCGACTTTCGGAAGGGTTAGGGTTAGGGTTAGGGATGAAAGCACATAGGAGAAAGAGATATTCTTGAATAACTTTTTTTGTGAAGGTCGGAGAGACTTGGAAAGTGGTTGCATCTGGACTAATTTGGGTCCTGCGGATCGATTGGTACCATCCCCGAGCTTGTACAACCTTCGGAAGAGGTCGACCGACGAAATTCCCCCAAATCTGAGGAGATATTCTTGAATAACTTTTTTTGTGAAGGTCGGAGAGACTTGCAAGTAGGCTCTACCCCCACTAAATGGGGTAGCGCGCATCGATCGGTACCATCCTTGAGCTTCTCAGACTTTCGGAAGGGTTAGGGTTAGGGTTAGGGATGAAAGCACATAGGAGAAAGAGATATTCTTGAATAACTTTTTTTGTGAAGGTCGGAGAGACTTGGAAAGTGGTTGCATCTGGACTAATTTGGGTCCTGCGGATCGATTGGTACCATCCCCGAGCTTGTACGACCTTCGGAAGAGGTCGACCGACGAAATTCCCCCAAATCTGAGGAGATATTCTTGAATAACTGTTTTTGTGAAGGACGGAGAGACTTGCAAGTAGGCTGTACCCCCACTAAATGGGGTAGCGCGCATCGATCGGTACCATCCTTGAGCTTCTCCGACTTTCGGAAGGGTTAGGGTTAGGGTTAGGGATGAAAGCACATAGGAGAAAGAGATATTCTTGAATAACTTTTTTTGTGAAGGTCGGAGAGACTTGCAAGTAGGCTCTACCCCCACTAAATGGGGTTGCGCGCATCGATCGGTACCATCCTTGAGCTTCTCCGACTTTCGGAAGGGTTAGGGTTAGGGTTAGGGATGAAAGCACATAGGAGAAAGAGATATTCTTGAATAACTTTTTTTGTGAAGGTCGGAGAGACTTGGAAAGTGGTTGCATCTGGACTAATTTGGGTCCTGCGGATCGATTGGTACCATCCCCGAGCTTGTACGACCTTCGGAAGAGGTCGACCGACGAAATTCCCCCAAATCTGAGGAGATATTCTTGAATAACTGTTTTTGTGAAGGACGGAGAGACTTGCAAGTAGGCTCTACCCCCACTAAATGGGGTAGCGCGCATCGATCGGTACCATCCTTGAGCTTCTCCGACTTTCGGAAGGGTTAGGGTTAGGGTTAGGGATGAAAGCACATAGGAGAAAGAGATATTCTTGAATAACTTTTTTTGTGAAGGTCGGAGAGACTTGGAAAGTGGTTGCATCTGGACTAATTTGGGTCCTGCGGATCGATTGGTACCATCCCCGAGCTTGTACAACCTTCGGAAGAGGTCGACCGACGAAATTCCCCCAAATCTGAGGAGATATTCTTGAATAACTTTTTTTGTGAAGGTCGGAGAGACTTGCAAGTAGGCTCTACCCCCACTAAATGGGGTAGCGCGCATCGATCGGTACCATCCTTGAGCTTCTCAGACTTTCGGAAGGGTTAGGGTTAGGGTTAGGGATGAAAGCACATAGGAGAAAGAGATATTCTTGAATAACTTTTTTTGTGAAGGTCGGAGAGACTTGGAAAGTGGTTGCATCTGGACTAATTTGGGTCCTGCGGATCGATTGGTACCATCCCCGAGCTTGTACGACCTTCGGAAGAGGTCGACCGACGAAATTCCCCCAAATCTGAGGAGATATTCTTGAATAACTGTTTTTGTGAAGGACGGAGAGACTTGCAAGTAGGCTGTACCCCCACTAAATGGGGTAGCGCGCATCGATCGGTACCATCCTTGAGCTTCTCCGACTTTCGGAAGGGTTAGGGTTAGGGTTAGGGATGAAAGCACATAGGAGAAAGAGATATTCTTGAATAACTTTTTTTGTGAAGGTCGGAGAGACTTGCAAGTAGGCTCTACCCCCACTAAATGGGGTTGCGCGCATCGATCGGTACCATCCTTGAGCTTCTCCGACTTTCGGAAGGGTTAGGGTTAGGGTTAGGGATGAAAGCACATAGGAGAAAGAGATATTCTTGAATAACTTTTTTTGTGAAGGTCGGAGAGGCTTGGAAAGTGGTTGCATCTGGACTAATTTGGGTCCTGCGGATCGATTGGTACCATCCCCGAGCTTGTACGACCTTCGGAAGAGGTCGACCGACGAAATTCCCCCAAATCTGAGGAGATATTCTTGAATAACTGTTTTTGTGAAGGACGGAGAGACTTGCAAGTAGGCTCTACCCCCACTAAATGGGGTAGCGCGCATCGATCGGTACCATCCTTGAGCTTCTCCGACTTTCGGAAGGGTTAGGGTTAGGGTTAGGGATGAAAGCACATAGGAGAAAGAGATATTCTTGAATAACTTTTTTTGTGAAGGTCGGAGAGACTTGCAAGTAGGCTCTACCCCCACTAAATGGGGTAGCGCGCATCGATCGGTACTATCCTTGAGCTTCTCCGACTTTCGGAAGGGTTAGGGTTAGGGTTAGGGATGAAAGCACATAGGAGAAAGAGATATTCTTGAATAACTTTTTTTGTGAAGGTCGGAGAGACTTGGAAAGTGGTTGCATCTGGACTAATTTGGGTCCTGCGGATCGATTGGTACCATCCCCGAGCTTGTACGACCTTCGGAAGAGGTCGACCGACGAAATTCCCCCAAATCTGAGGAGATATTCTTGAATAACTTTTTTTGTGAAGGTCGGAGAGACTTGCAAGTAGGCTCTACCCCCACTAAATGGGGTAGCGCGCATCGATCGGTACCATCCTTGAGCTTCTCAGACTTTCGGAAGGGTTAGGGTTAGGGTTAGGGATGAAAGCACATAGGAGAAAGAGATATTCTTGAATAACTTTTTTTGTGAAGGTCGGAGAGACTTGGAAAGTGGTTGCATCTGGACTAATTTGGGTCCTGCGGATCGATTGGTACCATCCCCGAGCTTGTACGACCTTCGGAAGAGGTCGACCGACGAAATTCCCCCAAATCTGAGGAGATATTCTTGAATAACTGTTTTTGTGAAGGACGGAGAGACTTGCAAGTAGGCTCTACCCCCACTAAATGGGGTAGCGCGCATCGATCGGTACCATCCTTGAGCTTCTCCGACTTTCGGAAGGGTTAGGGTTAGGGTTAGGGATGAAAGCACATAGGAGAAAGAGATATTCTTGAATAACTTTTTTTGTGAAGGTCGGAGAGACTTGCAAGTAGGCTCTACCCCCACTAAATGGGGTTGCGCGCATCGATCGGTACCATCCTTGAGCTTCTCCGACTTTCGGAAGGGTTAGGGTTAGGGTTAGGGATGAAAGCACATAGGAGAAAGAGATATTCTTGAATAACTTTTTTTGTGAAGGTCGGAGAGACTTGGAAAGTGGTTGCATCTGGACTAATTTGGGTCCTGCGGATCGATTGGTACCATCCCCGAGCTTGTACGACCTTCGGAAGAGGTCGACCGACGAAATTCCCCCAAATCTGAGGAGATATTCTTGAATAACTTTTTTTGTGAAGGTCGGAGAGACTTGCAAGTAGGCTCTACCCCCACTAAATGGGGTAGCGCGCATCGATCGGTACCATCCTTGAGCTTCTCCGACTTTCGGAAGGGTTAGGGTTAGGGTTAGGGATGAAAGCACATAGGAGAAAGAGATATTCTTGAATAACTTTTTTTGTGAAGGTCGGAGAGACTTGGAAAGTGGTTGCATCTGGACTAATTTGGGTCCTGCGGATCGATTGGTACCATCCCCGAGCTTGTACGACCTTCGGAAGAGGTCGACCGACGAAATTCCCCCAAATCTGAGGAGATATTCTTGAATAACTTTTTTTGTGAAGGTCGGAGAGACTTGCAAGTAGGCTCTACCCCCACTAAATGGGGTAGCGCGCATCGATCGGTACCATCCTTGAGCTTCTCCGACTTTCGGAAGGGTTAGGGTTAGGGTTAGGGATGAAAGCACATAGGAGAAAGAGATATTCTTGAATAACTTTTTTTGTGAAGGTCGGAGAGACTTGCAAGTAGGCTCTACCCCCACTAAATGGGGTAGCGCGCATCGATCGGTACTATCCTTGAGCTTCTCCGACTTTCGGAAGGGTTAGGGTTAGGGTTAGGGATGAAAGCACATAGGAGAAAGAGATATTCTTGAATAACTTTTTTTGTGAAGGTCGGAGAGACTTGCAAGTAGGCTCTACCCCCACTAAATGGGGTAGCGCGCATCGATCGGTACCATCCTTGAGCTTCTCCGACTTTCGGAAGGGTTAGGGTTAGGGATGAAAGCACATAGGAGAAAGAGATATTCTTGAATAACTTTTTTTGTGAAGGTCGGAGAGACTTGCAAGTAGGCTCTACCCCCACTAAATGGGGTTGCGCGCATCGATCGGTACCATCCTTGAGCTTCTCCGACTTTCGGAAGGGTTAGGGTTAGGGTTAGGGATGAAAGCACATAGGAGAAAGAGATATTCTTGAATAACTTTTTTTGTGAAGGTCGGAGAGACTTGGAAAGTGGTTGCATCTGGACTAATTTGGGTCCTGCGGATCGATTGGTACCATCCCCGAGCTTGTACAACCTTCGGAAGAGGTCGACCGACGAAATTCCCCCAAATCTGAGGAGATATTCTTGAATAACTTTTTTTGTGAAGGTCGGAGAGACTTGCAAGTAGGCTCTACCCCCACTAAATGGGGTAGCGCGCATCGATCGGTACCATCCTTGAGCTTCTCAGACTTTCGGAAGGGTTAGGGTTAGGGTTAGGGATGAAAGCACATAGGAGAAAGAGATATTCTTGAATAACTTTTTTTGTGAAGGTCGGAGAGACTTGGAAAGTGGTTGCATCTGGACTAATTTGGGTCCTGCGGATCGATTGGTACCATCCCCGAGCTTGTACGACCTTCGGAAGAGGTCGACCGACGAAATTCCCCCAAATCTGAGGAGATATTCTTGAATAACTGTTTTTGTGAAGGACGGAGAGACTTGCAAGTAGGCTGTACCCCCACTAAATGGGGTAGCGCGCATCGATCGGTACCATCCTTGAGCTTCTCCGACTTTCGGAAGGGTTAGGGTTAGGGTTAGGGATGAAAGCACATAGGAGAAAGAGATATTCTTGAATAACTTTTTTTGTGAAGGTCGGAGAGACTTGCAAGTAGGCTCTACCCCCACTAAATGGGGTTGCGCGCATCGATCGGTACCATCCTTGAGCTTCTCCGACTTTCGGAAGGGTTAGGGTTAGGGTTAGGGATGAAAGCACATAGGAGAAAGAGATATTCTTGAATAACTTTTTTTGTGAAGGTCGGAGAGACTTGGAAAGTGGTTGCATCTGGACTAATTTGGGTCCTGCGGATCGATTGGTACCATCCCCGAGCTTGTACGACCTTCGGAAGAGGTCGACCGACGAAATTCCCCCAAATCTGAGGAGATATTCTTGAATAACTGTTTTTGTGAAGGACGGAGAGACTTGCAAGTAGGCTCTACCCCCACTAAATGGGGTAGCGCGCATCGATCGGTACCATCCTTGAGCTTCTCCGACTTTCGGAAGGGTTAGGGTTAGGGTTAGGGATGAAAGCACATAGGAGAAAGAGATATTCTTGAATAACTTTTTTTGTGAAGGTCGGAGAGACTTGGAAAGTGGTTGCATCTGGACTAATTTGGGTCCTGCGGATCGATTGGTACCATCCCCGAGCTTGTACAACCTTCGGAAGAGGTCGACCGACGAAATTCCCCCAAATCTGAGGAGATATTCTTGAATAACTTTTTTTGTGAAGGTCGGAGAGACTTGCAAGTAGGCTCTACCCCCACTAAATGGGGTAGCGCGCATCGATCGGTACCATCCTTGAGCTTCTCAGACTTTCGGAAGGGTTAGGGTTAGGGTTAGGGATGAAAGCACATAGGAGAAAGAGATATTCTTGAATAACTTTTTTTGTGAAGGTCGGAGAGACTTGGAAAGTGGTTGCATCTGGACTAATTTGGGTCCTGCGGATCGATTGGTACCATCCCCGAGCTTGTACGACCTTCGGAAGAGGTCGACCGACGAAATTCCCCCAAATCTGAGGAGATATTCTTGAATAACTGTTTTTGTGAAGGACGGAGAGACTTGCAAGTAGGCTGTACCCCCACTAAATGGGGTAGCGCGCATCGATCGGTACCATCCTTGAGCTTCTCCGACTTTCGGAAGGGTTAGGGTTAGGGTTAGGGATGAAAGCACATAGGAGAAAGAGATATTCTTGAATAACTTTTTTTGTGAAGGTCGGAGAGACTTGCAAGTAGGCTCTACCCCCACTAAATGGGGTTGCGCGCATCGATCGGTACCATCCTTGAGCTTCTCCGACTTTCGGAAGGGTTAGGGTTAGGGTTAGGGATGAAAGCACATAGGAGAAAGAGATATTCTTGAATAACTTTTTTTGTGAAGGTCGGAGAGACTTGGAAAGTGGTTGCATCTGGACTAATTTGGGTCCTGCGGATCGATTGGTACCATCCCCGAGCTTGTACGACCTTCGGAAGAGGTCGACCGACGAAATTCCCCCAAATCTGAGGAGATATTCTTGAATAACTGTTTTTGTGAAGGACGGAGAGACTTGCAAGTAGGCTCTACCCCCACTAAATGGGGTAGCGCGCATCGATCGGTACCATCCTTGAGCTTCTCCGACTTTCGGAAGGGTTAGGGTTAGGGTTAGGGATGAAAGCACATAGGAGAAAGAGATATTCTTGAATAACTTTTTTTGTGAAGGTCGGAGAGACTTGCAAGTAGGCTCTACCCCCACTAAATGGGGTAGCGCGCATCGATCGGTACTATCCTTGAGCTTCTCCGACTTTCGGAAGGGTTAGGGTTAGGGTTAGGGATGAAAGCACATAGGAGAAAGAAATATTCTTGAATAACTTTTTTTGTGAAGGTCGGAGAGACTTGGAAAGTGGTTGCATCTGGACTAATTTGGGTCCTGCGGATCGATTGGTACCATCCCCGAGCTTGTACGACCTTCGGAAGAGGTCGACCGACGAAATTCCCCCAAATCTGAGGAGATATTCTTGAATAACTTTTTTTGTGAAGGTCGGAGAGACTTGCAAGTAGGCTCTACCCCCACTAAATGGGGTAGCGCGCATCGATCGGTACCATCCTTGAGCTTCTCAGACTTTCGGAAGGGTTAGGGTTAGGGTTAGGGATGAAAGCACATAGGAGAAAGAGATATTCTTGAATAACTTTTTTTGTGAAGGTCGGAGAGACTTGGAAAGTGGTTGCATCTGGACTAATTTGGGTCCTGCGGATCGATTGGTACCATCCCCGAGCTTGTACGACCTTCGGAAGAGGTCGACCGACGAAATTCCCCCAAATCTGAGGAGATATTCTTGAATAACTGTTTTTGTGAAGGACGGAGAGACTTGCAAGTAGGCTCTACCCCCACTAAATGGGGTAGCGCGCATCGATCGGTACCATCCTTGAGCTTCTCCGACTTTCGGAAGGGTTAGGGTTAGGGTTAGGGATGAAAGCACATAGGAGAAAGAGATATTCTTGAATAACTTTTTTTGTGAAGGTCGGAGAGACTTGCAAGTAGGCTCTACCCCCACTAAATGGGGTTGCGCGCATCGATCGGTACCATCCTTGAGCTTCTCCGACTTTCGGAAGGGTTAGGGTTAGGGTTAGGGATGAAAGCACATAGGAGAAAGAGATATTCTTGAATAACTTTTTTTGTGAAGGTCGGAGAGACTTGGAAAGTGGTTGCATCTGGACTAATTTGGGTCCTGCGGATCGATTGGTACCATCCCCGAGCTTGTACGACCTTCGGAAGAGGTCGACCGACGAAATTCCCCCAAATCTGAGGAGATATTCTTGAATAACTTTTTTTGTGAAGGTCGGAGAGACTTGCAAGTAGGCTCTACCCCCACTAAATGGGGTAGCGCGCATCGATCGGTACCATCCTTGAGCTTCTCCGACTTTCGGAAGGGTTAGGGTTAGGGTTAGGGATGAAAGCACATAGGAGAAAGAGATATTCTTGAATAACTTTTTTTGTGAAGGTCGGAGAGACTTGGAAAGTGGTTGCATCTGGACTAATTTGGGTCCTGCGGATCGATTGGTACCATCCCCGAGCTTGTACGACCTTCGGAAGAGGTCGACCGACGAAATTCCCCCAAATCTGAGGAGATATTCTTGAATAACTTTTTTTGTGAAGGTCGGAGAGACTTGCAAGTAGGCTCTACCCCCACTAAATGGGGTAGCGCGCATCGATCGGTACCATCCTTGAGCTTCTCCGACTTTCGGAAGGGTTAGGGTTAGGGTTAGGGATGAAAGCACATAGGAGAAAGAGATATTCTTGAATAACTTTTTTTGTGAAGGTCGGAGAGACTTGCAAGTAGGCTCTACCCCCACTAAATGGGGTTGCGCGCATCGATCGGTACCATCCTTGAGCTTCTCCGACTTTCGGAAGGGTTAGGGTTAGGGTTAGGGATGAAAGCACATAGGAGAAAGAGATATTCTTGAATAACTTTTTTTGTGAAGGTCGGAGAGACTTGGAAAGTGGTTGCATCTGGACTAATTTGGGTCCTGCGGATCGATTGGTACCATCCCCGAGCTTGTACGACCTTCGGAAGAGGTTCGACCGACGAAATTCCCCCAAATCTGAGGAGATATTCTTGAATAACTTTTTTTGTGAAGGTCGGAGAGACTTGCAAGTAGGCTCTACCCCCACTAAATGGGGTAGCGCGCATCGATCAGTACCATCCTTGAGCTTCTCCGACTTTCGGAAGGGTTAGGGTTAGGGTTAGGGATGAAAGCACATAGGAGAAAGAGATATTCTTGAATAACTTTTTTTGTGAAGGTCGGAGAGACTTGCAAGTAGGCTCTACCCCCACTAAATGGGGTAGCGCGCATCGATCGGTACCATCCTTGAGCTTCTCCGACTTTCGGAAGGGTTAGGGTTAGGGTTAGGGATGAAAGCACATAGGAGAAAGAGATATTCTTGAATAACTTTTTTTGTGAAGGTCGGAGAGACTTGGAAAGTGGTTGCATCTGGACTAATTTGGGTCCTGCGGATCGATTGGTACCATCCCCGAGCTTGTACGACCTTCGGAAGAGGTCGACCGACGAAATTCCCCCAAATCTGAGGAGATATTCTTGAATAACTTTTTTTGTGAAGGTCGGAGAGACTTGCAAGTAGGCTCTACCCCCACTAAATGGGGTAGCGCGCATCGATCGGTACCATCCTTGAGCTTCTCCGACTTTCGGAAGGGTTAGGGTTAGGGTTAGGGATGAAAGCACATAGGAGAAAGAGATATTCTTGAATAACTTTTTTTGTGAAGGTCGGAGAGACTTGCAAGTAGGCTCTACCCCCACTAAATGGGGTTGCGCGCATCGATCGGTACCATCCTTGAGCTTCTCCGACTTTCGGAAGGGTTAGGGTTAGGGTTAGGGATGAAAGCACATAGGAGAAAGAGATATTCTTGAATAACTTTTTTTGTGAAGGTCGGAGAGACTTGGAAAGTGGTTGCATCTGGACTAATTTGGGTCCTGCGGATCGATTGGTACCATCCCCGAGCTTGTACGACCTTCGGAAGAGGTCGACCGACGAAATTCCCCCAAATCTGAGGAGATATTCTTGAATAACTTTTTTTGTGAAGGTCGGAGAGACTTGCAAGTAGGCTCTACCCCCACTAAATGGGGTAGCGCGCATCGATCGGTACCATCCTTGAGCTTCTCCGACTTTCGGAAGGGTTAGGGTTAGGGTTAGGGATGAAAGCACATAGGAGAAAGAGATATTCTTGAATAACTTTTTTTGTGAAGGTCGGAGAGACTTGGAAAGTGGTTGCATCTGGACTAATTTGGGTCCTGCAGATCGATTGGTACCATCCCCGAGCTTGTACGACCTTCGGAAGAGGTCGACCGACGAAATTCCCCCAAATCTGAGGAGATATTCTTGAATAACTTTTTTTGTGAAGGTCGGAGAGACTTGCAAGTAGGCTCTACCCCCACTAAATGGGGTAGCGCGCATCGATCGGTACCATCCTTGAGCTTCTCCGACTTTCGGAAGGGTTAGGGTTAGGGTTAGGGATGAAAGCACATAGGAGAAAGAGATATTCTTGAATAACTTTTTTTGTGAAGGTCGGAGAGACTTGCAAGTAGGCTCTACCCCCACTAAATGGGGTAGCGCGCATCGATCGGTACTATCCTTGAGCTTCTCCGACTTTCGGAAGGGTTAGGGTTAGGGTTAGGGATGAAAGCACATAGGAGAAAGAGATATTCTTGAATAACTTTTTTTGTGAAGGTCGGAGAGACTTGGAAAGTGGTTGCATCTGGACTAATTTGGGTCCTGCGGATCGATTGGTACCATCCCCGAGCTTGTACGACCTTCGGAAGAGGTCGACCGACGAAATTCCCCCAAATCTGAGGAGATATTCTTGAATAACTTTTTTTGTGAAGGTCGGAGAGACTTGCAAGTAGGCTCTACCCCCACTAAATGGGGTAGCGCGCATCGATCGGTACCATCCTTGAGCTTCTCAGACTTTCGGAAGGGTTAGGGTTAGGGATGAAAGCACATAGGAGAAAGAGATATTCTTGAATAACTTTTTTTGTGAAGGTCGGAGAGACTTGGAAAGTGGTTGCATCTGGACTAATTTGGGTCCTGCGGATCGATTGGTACCATCCCCGAGCTTGTACGACCTTCGGAAGAGGTCGACCGACGAAATTCCCCCAAATCTGAGGAGATATTCTTGAATAACTGTTTTTGTGAAGGACGGAGAGACTTGCAAGTAGGCTCTACCCCCACTAAATGGGGTAGCGCGCATCGATCGGTACCATCCTTGAGCTTCTCCGACTTTCGGAAGGGTTAGGGTTAGGGTTAGGGATGAAAGCACATAGGAGAAAGAGATATTCTTGAATAACTTTTTTTGTGAAGGTCGGAGAGACTTGCAAGTAGGCTCTACCCCCACTAAATGGGGTTGCGCGCATCGATCGGTACCATCCTTGAGCTTCTCCGACTTTCGGAAGGGTTAGGGTTAGGGTTAGGGATGAAAGCACATAGGAGAAAGAGATATTCTTGAATAACTTTTTTTGTGAAGGTCGGAGAGACTTGGAAAGTGGTTGCATCTGGACTAATTTGGGTCCTGCGGATCGATTGGTACCATCCCCGAGCTTGTACGACCTTCGGAAGAGGTCGACCGACGAAATTCCCCCAAATCTGAGGAGATATTCTTGAATAACTTTTTTTGTGAAGGTCGGAGAGACTTGCAAGTAGGCTCTACCCCCACTAAATGGGGTAGCGCGCATCGATCGGTACCATCCTTGAGCTTCTCCGACTTTCGGAAGGGTTAGGGTTAGGGTTAGGGATGAAAGCACATAGGAGAAAGAGATATTCTTGAATAACTTTTTTTGTGAAGGTCGGAGAGACTTGGAAAGTGGTTGCATCTGGACTAATTTGGGTCCTGCGGATCGATTGGTACCATCCCCGAGCTTGTACGACCTTCGGAAGAGGTCGACCGACGAAATTCCCCCAAATCTGAGGAGATATTCTTGAATAACTGTTTTTGTGAAGGACGGAGAGACTTGCAAGTAGGCTCTACCCCCACTAAATGGGGTAGCGCGCATCGATCGGTACCATCCTTGAGCTTCTCCGACTTTCGGAAGGGTTAGGGTTAGGGTTAGGGATGAAAGCACATAGGAGAAAGAGATATTCTTGAATAACTTTTTTTGTGAAGGTCGGAGAGACTTGCAAGTAGTCTCTACCCCCACTAAATGGGGTTGCGCGCATCGATCGGTACCATCCTTGAGCTTCTCCGACTTTCGGAAGGGTTAGGGTTAGGGTTAGGGATGAAAGCACATAGGAGAAAGAGATATTCTTGAATAACTTTTTTTGTGAAGGTCGGAGAGACTTGGAAAGTGGTTGCATCTGGACTAATTTGGGTCCTGCGGATCGATTGGTACCATCCCCGAGCTTGTACGACCTTCGGAAGAGGTTCGACCGACGAAATTCCCCCAAATCTGAGGAGATATTCTTGAATAACTTTTTTTGTGAAGGTCGGAGAGACTTGCAAGTAGGCTCTACCCCCACTAAATGGGGTAGCGCGCATCGATCAGTACCATCCTTGAGCTTCTCCGACTTTCGGAAGGGTTAGGGTTAGGGTTAGGGATGAAAGCACATAGGAGAAAGAGATATTCTTGAATAACTTTTTTTGTGAAGGTCGGAGAGACTTGCAAGTAGGCTCTACCCCCACTAAATGGGGTAGCGCGCATCGATCGGTACCATCCTTGAGCTTCTCCGACTTTCGGAAGGGTTAGGGTTAGGGTTAGGGATGAAAGCACATAGGAGAAAGAGATATTCTTGAATAACTTTTTTTGTGAAGGTCGGAGAGACTTGCAAGTAGGCTCTACCCCCACTAAATGGGGTTGCGCGCATCGATCGGTACCATCCTTGAGCTTCTCCGACTTTCGGAAGGGTTAGGGTTAGGGTTAGGGATGAAAGCACATAGGAGAAAGAGATATTCTTGAATAACTTTTTTTGTGAAGGTCGGAGAGACTTGGAAAGTGGTTGCATCTGGACTAATTTGGGTCCTGCGGATCGATTGGTACCATCCCCGAGCTTGTACGACCTTCGGAAGAGGTCGACCGACGAAATTCCCCCAAATCTGAGGAGATATTCTTGAATAACTTTTTTTGTGAAGGTCGGAGAGACTTGCAAGTAGGCTCTACCCCCACTAAATGGGGTAGCGCGCATCGATCGGTACCATCCTTGAGCTTCTCCGACTTTCGGAAGGGTTAGGGTTAGGGTTAGGGATGAAAGCACATAGGAGAAAGAGATATTCTTGAATAACTTTTTTTGTGAAGGTCGGAGAGACTTGCAAGTAGGCTCTACCCCCACTAAATGGGGTAGCGCGCATCGATCGGTACCATCCTTGAGCTTCTCCGACTTTCGGAAGGGTTAGGGTTAGGGTTAGGGATGAAAGCACATAGGAGAAAGAGATATTCTTGAATAACTTTTTTTGTGAAGGTCGGAGAGACTTGGAAAGTGGTTGCATCTGGACTAATTTGGGTCCTGCGGATCGATTGGTACCATCCCCGAGCTTGTACGACCTTCGGAAGAGGTCGACCGACGAAATTCCCCCAAATCTGAGGAGATATTCTTGAATAACTTTTTTTGTGAAGGTCGGAGAGACTTGCAAGTAGGCTCTACCCCCACTAAATGGGGTAGCGCGCATCGATCGGTACCATCCTTGAGCTTCTCCGACTTTCGGAAGGGTTAGGGTTAGGGTTAGGGATGAAAGCACATAGGAGAAAGAGATATTCTTGAATAACTTTTTTTGTGAAGGTCGGAGAGACTTGCAAGTAGGCTCTACCCCCACTAAATGGGGTTGCGCGCATCGATCGGTACCATCCTTGAGCTTCTCCGACTTTCGGAAGGGTTAGGGTTAGGGTTAGGGATGAAAGCACATAGGAGAAAGAGATATTCTTGAATAACTTTTTTTGTGAAGGTCGGAGAGACTTGGAAAGTGGTTGCATCTGGACTAATTTGGGTCCTGCGGATCGATTGGTACCATCCCCGAGCTTGTACGACCTTCGGAAGAGGTCGACCGACGAAATTCCCCCAAATCTGAGGAGATATTCTTGAATAACTTTTTTTGTGAAGGTCGGAGAGACTTGCAAGTAGGCTCTACCCCCACTAAATGGGGTAGCGCGCATCGATCGGTACCAATCTTTGAGCTTCTCCGACTTTCGGAAGGGTTAGGGTTAGGGTTAGGGATGAAAGCACATAGGAGAAAGAGATATTCTTGAATAACTTTTTTTGTGAAGGTCGGAGAGACTTGCAAGTACGCTCTACCCCCACTAAATGGGGTAGCGCGCATCGATCGGTACCATCCTTGAGCTTCTCCGACTTTCGGAAGGGTTAGGGTTAGGGTTAGGGATGAAAGCACATAGGAGAAAGAGATATTCTTGAATAACTTTTTTTGTGAAGGTCGGAGAGACTTGCAAGTAGGCTCTACCCCCACTAAATGGGGTAGCGCGCATCGATCGGTACTATCCTTGAGCTTCTCCGACTTTCGGAAGGGTTAGGGTTAGGGTTAGGGATGAAAGCACATAGGAGAAAGAGATATTCTTGAATAACTTTTTTTGTGAAGGTCGGAGAGACTTGGAAAGTGGTTGCATCTGGACTAATTTGGGTCCTGCGGATCGATTGGTACCATCCCCGAGCTTGTACGACCTTCGGAAGAGGTCGACCGACGAAATTCCCCCAAATCTGAGGAGATATTCTTGAATAACTTTTTTTGTGAAGGTCGGAGAGACTTGCAAGTAGGCTCTCCCCCCACTAAATGGGGTAGCGCGCATCGATCGGTACCATCCTTGAGCTTCTCCGACTTTCGGAAGGGTTAGGGTTAGGGTTAGGGATGAAAGCACATAGGAGAAAGAGATATTCTTGAATAACTTTTTTTGTGAAGGTCGGAGAGACTTGCAAGTACGCTCTACCCCCACTAAATGGGGTTGCGCGCATCGATCGGTACCATCCTTGAGCTTCTCCGACTTTCGGAAGGGTTAGGGTTAGGGATGAAAGCACATAGGAGAAAGAGATATTCTTGAATAACTTTTTTTGTGAAGGTCGCAGAGACTTGCAAGTAGGCTCTACCCCCACTAAATGGGGTTGCGCGCATCGATCGGTACCATCCTTGAGCTTCTCCGACTTTCGGAAGGGTTAGGGTTAGGGTTAGGGATGAAAGCACATAGGAGAAAGAGATATTCTTGAATAACTTTTTTTGTGAAAGTCGGAGAGACTTGGAAAGTGGTTGCATCTGGACTAATTTGGGTCCTGCGGATCGATTGGTACCATCCCCGAGCTTGTACAACCTTCGGAAGAGGTCGACCGACGAAATTCCCCCAAATCTGAGGAGATATTCTTGAATAACTTTTTTTGTGAAGGTCGGAGAGACTTGCAAGTAGGCTCTACCCCCACTAAATGGGGTAGCGCGCATCGATCGGTACCATCCTTGAGCTTCTCAGACTTTCGGAAGGGTTAGGGTTAGGGTTAGGGATGAAAGCACATAGGAGAAAGAGATATTCTTGAATAACTTTTTTTGTGAAGGTCGGAGAGACTTGGAAAGTGGTTGCATCTGGACTAATTTGGGTCCTGCGGATCGATTGGTACCATCCCCGAGCTTGTACGACCTTCGGAAGAGGTCGACCGACGAAATTCCCCCAAATCTGAGGAGATATTCTTGAATAACTGTTTTTGTGAAGGACGGAGAGACTTGCAAGTAGGCTCTACCCCCACTAAATGGGGTAGCGCGCATCGATCGGTACCATCCTTGAGCTTCTCCGACTTTCGGAAGGGTTAGGGTTAGGGTTAGGGATGAAAGCACATAGGAGAAAGAGATATTCTTGAATAACTTTTTTTGTGAAGGTCGGAGAGACTTGCAAGTAGGCTCTACCCCCACTAAATGGGGTTGCGCGCATCGATCGGTACCATCCTTGAGCTTCTCCGACTTTCGGAAGGGTTAGGGTTAGGGTTAGGGAGGAAAGCACATAGGAGAAAGAGATATTCTTGAATAACTTTTTTTGTGAAGGTCGGACAGACTTGGAAAGTGGTTGCATCTGGACTAATTTGGGTCCTGCGGATCGATTGGTACCATCCCCGAGCTTGTACGACCTTCGGAAGAGGTCGACCGACGAAATTCCCCCAAATCTGAGGAGATATTCTTGAATAACTGTTTTTGTGAAGGACGGAGAGACTTGCAAGTAGGCTCTACCCCCACTAAATGGGGTAGCGCGCATCGATCGGTACCATCCTTGAGCTTCTCCGACTTTCGGAAGGGTTAGGGTTAGGGTTAGGGATGAAAGCACATAGGAGAAAGAGATATTCTTGAATAACTTTTTTTGTGAAGGTCGGAGAGACTTGCAAGTAGGCTCTACCCCCACTAAATGGGGTAGCGCGCATCGATCGGTACTATCCTTGAGCTTCTCCGACTTTCGGAAGGGTTAGGGTTAGGGTTAGGGATGAAAGCACATAGGAGAAAGAGATATTCTTGAATAACTTTTTTTGTGAAGGTCGGAGAGACTTGGAAAGTGGTTGCATCTGGACTAATTTGGGTCCTGCGGATCGATTGGTACCATCCCCGAGCTTGTACGACCTTCGGAAGAGGTCGACCGACGAAATTCCCCCAAATCTGAGGAGATATTCTTGAATAACTTTTTTTGTGAAGGTCGGAGAGACTTGCAAGTAGGCTCTACCCCCACTAAATGGGGTAGCGCGCATCGATCGGTACCATCCTTGAGCTTCTCAGACTTTCGGAAGGGTTAGGGTTAGGGTTAGGGATGAAAGCACATAGGAGAAAGAGATATTCTTGAATAACTTTTTTTGTGAAGGTCGGAGAGACTTGCAAGTAGGCTCTACCCCCACTAAATGGGGTTGCGCGCATCGATCGGTACCATCCTTGAGCTTCTCCGACTTTCGGAAGGGTTAGGGTTAGGGTTAGGGATGAAAGCACATAGGAGAAAGAGATATTCTTGAATAACTTTTTTTGTGAAGGTCGGAGAGACTTGGAAAGTGGTTGCATCTGGACTAATTTGGGTCCTGCGGATCGATTGGTACCATCCCCGAGCTTGTACGACCTTCGGAAGAGGTCGACCGACGAAATTCCCCCAAATCTGAGGAGATATTCTTGAATAACTTTTTTTGTGAAGGTCGGAGAGACTTGCAAGTAGGCTCTACCCCCACTAAATGGGGTAGCGCGCATCGATCGGTACCATCCTTGAGCTTCTCCGACTTTCGGAAGGGTTAGGGTTAGGGTTAGGGATGAAAGCACATAGGAGAAAGAGATATTCTTGAATAACTTTTTTTGTGAAGGTCGGAGAGACTTGGAAAGTGGTTGCATCTGGACTAATTTGGGTCCTGCGGATCGATTGGTACCATCCCCGAGCTTGTACGACCTTCGGAAGAGGTCGACCGACGAAATTCCCCCAAATCTGAGGAGATATTCTTGAATAACTTTTTTTGTGAAGGTCGGAGAGACTTGCAAGTAGGCTCTACCCCCACTAAATGGGGTAGCGCGCATCGATCGGTACCATCCTTGAGCTTCTCCGACTTTCGGAAGGGTTAGGGTTAGGGTTAGGGATGAAAGCACATAGGAGAAAGAGATATTCTTGAATAACTTTTTTTGTGAAGGTCGGAGAGACTTGCAAGTAGGCTCTACCCCCACTAAATGGGGTTGCGCGCATCGATCGGTACCATCCTTGAGCTTCTCCGACTTTCGGAAGGGTTAGGGTTAGGGTTAGGGATGAAATCACATAGGAGAAAGAGATATTCTTGAATAACTTTTTTTGTGAAGGTCGGAGAGACTTGGAAAGTGGTTGCATCTGGACTAATTTGGGTCCTGCGGATCGATTGGTACCATCCCCGAGCTTGTACGACCTTCGGAAGAGGTCGACCGACGAAATTCCCCCAAATCTGAGGAGATATTCTTGAATAACTTTTTTTGTGAAGGTCGGAGAGACTTGCAAGTAGGCTCTACCCCCACTAAATGGGGTAGCGCGCATCGATCAGTACCATCCTTGAGCTTCTCCGACTTTCGGAAGGGTTAGGGTTAGGGTTAGGGATGAAAGCACATAGGAGAAAGAGATATTCTTAAATAACTTTTTTTGTGAAGGTCGGAGAGACTTGCAAGTAGGCTCTACCCCCACTAAATGGGGTAGCGCACATCGATCGGTACCATCCTTGAGCTTCTCCGACTTTCGGAAGGGTTAGGGTTAGGGTTAGGGATGAAAGCACATAGGAGAAAGAGATATTCTTGAATAACTTTTTTTGTGAAGGTCGGAGAGACTTGGAAAGTGGTTGCATCTGGACTAATTTGGGTCCTGCGGATCGATTGGTACCATCCCCGAGCTTGTACGACCTTCGGAAGAGGTCGACCGACGAAATTCCCCCAAATCTGAGGAGATATTCTTGAATAACTTTTTTTGTGAAGGTCGGAGAGACTTGCAAGTAGGCTCTACCCCCACTAAATGGGGTAGCGCGCATCGATCGGTACCATCCTTGAGCTTCTCCGACTTTCGGAAGGGTTAGGGTTAGGGTTAGGGATGAAAGCACATAGGAGAAAGAGATATTCTTGAATAACTTTTTTTGTGAAGGTCGGAGAGACTTGCAAGTAGGCTCTACCCCCACTAAATGGGGTTGCGCGCATCGATCGGTACCATCCTTGAGCTTCTCCGACTTTCGGAAGGGTTAGGGTTAGGGTTAGGGATGAAAGCACATAGGAGAAAGAGATATTCTTGAATAACTTTTTTTGTGAAGGTCGGAGAGACTTGGAAAGTGGTTGCATCTGGACTAATTTGGGTCCTGCGGATCGATTGGTACCATCCCCGAGCTTGTACGACCTTCGGAAGAGGTCGACCGACGAAATTCCCCCAAATCTGAGGAGATATTCTTGAATAACTTTTTTTGTGAAGGTCGGAGAGACTTGCAAGTAGGCTCTACCCCCACTAAATGGGGTAGCGCGCATCGATCGGTACCATCCTTGAGCTTCTCCGACTTTCGGAAGGGTTAGGGTTAGGGTTAGGGATGAAAGCACATAGGAGAAAGAGATATTCTTGAATAACTTTTTTTGTGAAGGTCGGAGAGACTTGCAAGTAGGCTGTACCCCCACTAAATGGGGTAGCGCGCATCGATCGGTACCATCCTTGAGCTTCTCCGACTTTCGGAAGGGTTAGGGTTAGGGTTAGGGATGAAAGCACATAGGAGAAAGAGATATTCTTGAATAACTTTTTTTGTGAAGGTCGGAGAGACTTGGAAAGTGGTTGCATCTGGACTAATTTGGGTCCTGCGGATCGATTGGTACCATCCCCGAGCTTGTACGACCTTCGGAAGAGGTCGACCGACGAAATTCCCCCAAATCTGAGGAGATATTCTTGAATAACTTTTTTTGTGAAGGTCGGAGAGACTTGCAAGTAGGCTCTACCCCCACTAAATGGGGTAGCGCGCATCGATCGGTACCATCCTTGAGCTTCTCCGACTTTCGGAAGGGTTAGGGTTAGGGTTAGGGATGAAAGCACATAGGAGAAAGAGATATTCTTGAATAACTTTTTTTGTGAAGGTCGGAGAGACTTGCAAGTAGGCTCTACCCCCACTAAATGGGGTTGCGCGCATCGATCGGTACCATCATTGAGCTTCTCCGACTTTCGGAAGGGTTAGGGTTAGGGTTAGGGATGAAAGCACATAGGAGAAAGAGATATTCTTGAATAACTTTTTTTGTGAAGGTCGGAGAGACTTGGAAAGTGGTTGCATCTGGACTAATTTGGGTCCTGCGGATCGATTGGTACCATCCCCGAGCTTGTACGACCTTCGGAAGAGGTCGACCGACGAAATTCCCCCAAATCTGAGGAGATATTCTTGAATAACTTTTTTTGTGAAGGTCGGAGAGACTTGCAAGTAGGCTCTACCCCCACTAAATGGGGTAGCGCGCATCGATCGGTACCAATCTTTGAGCTTCTCCGACTTTCGGAAGGGTTAGGGTTAGGGTTAGGGATGAAAGCACATAGGAGAAAGAGATATTCTTGAATAACTTTTTTTGTGAAGGTCGGAGAGACTTGCAAGTACGCTCTACCCCCACTAAATGGGGTAGCGCGCATCGATCGGTACCATCCTTGAGCTTCTCCGACTTTCGGAAGGGTTAGGGTTAGGGTTAGGGATGAAAGCACATAGGAGAAAGAGATATTCTTGAATAACTTTTTTTGTGAAGGTCGGAGAGACTTGGAAAGTGGTTGCATCTGGACTAATTTGGGTCCTGCGGATCGATTGGTACCATCCCCGAGCTTGTACGACCTTCGGAAGAGGTCGACCGACGAAATTCCCCCAAATCTGAGGAGATATTCTTGAATAACTTTTTTTGTGAAGGTCGGAGAGACTTGCAAGTAGGCTCTACCCCCACTAAATGGGGTAGCGCGCATCGATCGGTACCATCCTTGAGCTTCTCCGACTTTCGGAAGGGTTAGGGTTAGGGTTAGGGATGAAAGCACATAGGAGAAAGAGATATTCTTGAATAACTTTTTTTGTGAAGGTCGGAGAGACTTGCAAGTAGGCTCTACCCCCACTAAATGGGGTAGCGCGCATCGATCGGTACTATCCTTGAGCTTCTCCGACTTTCGGAAGGGTTAGGGTTAGGGTTAGGGATGAAAGCACATAGGAGAAAGAGATATTCTTGAATAACTTTTTTTGTGAAGGTCGGAGAGACTTGGAAAGTGGTTGCATCTGGACTAATTTGGGTCCTGCGGATCGATTGGTACCATCCCCGAGCTTGTACGACCTTCGGAAGAGGTCGACCGACGAAATTCCCCCAAATCTGAGGAGATATTCTTGAATAACTTTTTTTGTGAAGGTCGGAGAGACTTGCAAGTAGGCTCTCCCCCCACTAAATGGGGTAGCGCGCATCGATCGGTACCATCCTTGAGCTTCTCCGACTTTCGGAAGGGTTAGGGTTAGGGTTAGGGATGAAAGCACATAGGAGAAAGAGATATTCTTGAATAACTTTTTTTGTGAAGGTCGGAGAGACTTGCAAGTACGCTCTACCCCCACTAAATGGGGTAGCGCGCATCGATCGGTACCATCCTTGAGCTTCTCCGACTTTCGGAAGGGTTAGGGTTAGGGTTAGGGATGAAAGCACATAGGAGAAAGAGATATTCTTGAATAACTTTTTTTGTGAAGGTCGGAGAGACTTGGAAAGTGGTTGCATCTGGACTAATTTGGGTCCTGCGGATCGATTGGTACCATCCCCGAGCTTGTACGACCTTCGGAAGAGGTCGACCGACGAAATTCCCCCAAATCTGAGGAGATATTCTTGAATAACTTTTTTTGTGAAGGTCGGAGAGACTTGCAAGTAGGCTCTACCCCCACTAAATGGGGTAGCGCACATCGATCGGTACCATCCTTGAGCTTCTCCGACTTTCGGAAGGGTTAGGGTTAGGGTTAGGGATGAAAGCACATAGGAGAAAGAGATATTCTTGAATAACTTTTTTTGTGAAGGTCGGAGAGACTTGCAAGTAGGCTCTACCCCCACTAAATGGGGTAGCGCGCATCGATCGGTACTATCCTTGAGCTTCTCCGACTTTCGGAAGGGTTAGGGTTAGGGTTAGGGATGAAAGCACATAGGAGAAAGAGATATTCTTGAATAACTTTTTTTGTGAAGGTCGGAGAGACTTGGAAAGTGGTTGCATCTGGACTAATTTGGGTCCTGCAGATCGATTGGTACCATCCCCGAGCTTGTACGACCTTCGGAAGAGGTCGACCGACGAAATTCCCCCAAATCTGAGGAGATATTCTTGAATAACTTTTTTTGTGAAGGTCGGAGAGACTTGCAAGTAGGCTCTACCCCCACTAAATGGGGTAGCGCGCATCGATCGGTACCATCCTTGAGCTTCTCCGACTTTCGGAAGGGTTAGGGTTAGGGATGAAAGCACATAGGAGAAAGAGATATTCTTGAATAACTTTTTTTGTGAAGGTCGGAGAGACTTGCAAGTAGGCTCTACCCCCACTAAATGGGGTTGCGCGCATCGATCGGTACCATCCTTGAGCTTCTCCGACTTTCGGAAGGGTTAGGGTTAGGGTTAGGGATGAAAGCACATAGGAGAAAGAGATATTCTTGAATAACTTTTTTTGTGAAGGTCGGAGAGACTTGGAAAGTGGTTGCATCTGGACTAATTTGGGTCCTGCGGATCGATTGGTACCATCCCCGAGCTTGTACAACCTTCGGAAGAGGTCGACCGACGAAATTCCCCCAAATCTGAGGAGATATTCTTGAATAACTTTTTTTGTGAAGGTCGGAGAGACTTGCAAGTAGGCTCTACCCCCACTAAATGGGGTAGCGCGCATCGATCGGTACCATCCTTGAGCTTCTCCAACTTTCGGAAGGGTTAGGGTTAGGGATGAAAGCACATAGGAGAAAGAGATATTCTTGAATAACTTTTTTTGTGAAGGTCGGAGAGACTTGCAAGTAGGCTCTACCCCCACTAAATGGGGTAGCGCGCATCGATCGGTACTATCCTTGAGCTTCTCCGACTTTCGGAAGGGTTAGGGTTAGGGTTAGGGATGAAAGCACATAGGAGAAAGAGATATTCTTGAATAACTTTTTTTGTGAAGGTCGGAGAGACTTGGAAAGTGGTTGCATCTGGACTAATTTGGGTCCTGCAGATCGATTGGTACCATCCCCGAGCTTGTACGACCTTCGGAAGAGGTCGACCGACGAAATTCCCCCAAATCTGAGGAGATATTCTTGAATAACTTTTTTTGTGAAGGTCGGAGAGACTTGCAAGTAGGCTCTACCCCCACTAAATGGGGTAGCGCGCATCGATCGGTACCATCCTTGAGCTTCTCCGACTTTCGGAAGGGTTAGGGTTAGGGATGAAAGCACATAGGAGAAAGAGATATTCTTGAATAACTTTTTTTGTGAAGGTTGGAGAGACTTGCAAGTAGGCTCTACCCCCACTAAATGGGGTTGCGCGCATCGATCGGTACCATCTTTGAGCTTCTCCGACTTTCGGAAGGGTTAGGGTTAGGGTTAGGGATGAAAGCACATAGGAGAAAGAGATATTCTTGAATAACTTTTTTTGTGAAGGTCGGAGAGACTTGGAAAGTGGTTGCATCTGGACTAATTTGGGTCTTGCAGATCGATTGGTACCATCCCCGAGCTTGTACAACCTTCGGAAGAGGTCGACCGACGAAATTCCCCCAAATCTGAGGAGATATTCTTGAATAACTTTTTTTGTGAAGGTCGGAGAGACTTGCAAGTAGGCTCTACCCCCACTAAATGGGGTAGCGCGCATCGATCGGTACCATCCTTGAGCTTCTCCGACTTTCGGAAGGGTTAGGGTTAGGGTTAGGGATGAAAGCACATAGGAGAAAGAGATATTCTTGAATAACTTTTTTTGTGAAGGTCGGAGAGACTTGCAAGTAGGCTCTACCCCCACTAAATGGGGTAGCGCGCATCGATCGGTACCATCCTTGAGCTTCTCCGACTTTCGGAAGGGTTAGGGTTAGGGTTAGGGATGAAAGCACATAGGAGAAAGAGATATTCTTGAATAACTTTTTTTTTGAAGGTCGGAGAGACTTGGAAAGTGGTTGCATCTGGACTAATTTGGGTCCTGCGGATCGATTGGTACCATCCCCGAGCTTGTACGACCTTCGGAAGAGGTCGACCGACGAAATTCCCCCAAATCTGAGGAGATATTCTTGAATAACTTTTTTTGTGAAGGTCGGAGAGACTTGCAAGTAGGCTCTACCCCCACTAAATGGGGTAGCGCGCATCGATCGGTACCATCCTTGAGCTTCTCCGACTTTCGGAAGGGTTAGGGTTAGGGTTAGGGATGAAAGCACATAGGAGAAAGAGATATTCTTGAATAACTTTTTTTGTGAAGGTCGGAGAGACTTGCAAGTAGGCTCTACCCCCACTAAATGGGGTTGCGCGCATCGATCGGTACCATCCTTGAGCTTCTCCGACTTTCGGAAGGGTTAGGGTTAGGGTTAGGGATGAAAGCACATAGGAGAAAGAGATATTCTTGAATAACTTTTTTTGTGAAGGTCGGAGAGACTTGGAAAGTGGTTGCATCTGGACTAATTTGGGTCCTGCGGATCGATTGGTACCATCCCCGAGCTTGTAAGACCTTCGGAAGAGGTCGACCGACGAAATTCCCCCAAATCTGAGGAGATATTCTTGAATAACTTTTTTTGTGAAGGTCGGAGAGACTTGCAAGTAGGCTCTACCCCCACTAAATGGGGTAGCGCGCATCGATCGGTACCATCCTTGAGCTTCTCCGACTTTCGGAAGGGTTAGGGTTAGGGATGAAAGCACATAGGAGAAAGAGATATTCTTGAATAACTTTTTTTGTGAAGGTCGGAGAGACTTGCAAGTACGCTCTACCCCCACTAAATGGGGTAGCGCGCATCGATCGGTACCATCCTTGAGCTTCTCCGACTTTCGGAAGGGTTAGGGTTAGGGTTAGGGATGAAAGCACATAGGAGAAAGAGATATTCTTGAATAACTTTTTTTGTGAAGGTCGGAGAGACTTGGAAAGTGGTTGCATCTGGACTAATTTGGGTCCTGCGGATCGATTGGTACCATCCCCGAGCTTGTACGACCTTCGGAAGAGGTCGACCGACGAAATTCCCCCAAATCTGAGGAGATATTCTTGAATAACTTTTTTTGTGAAGGTCGGAGAGACTTGCAAGTAGGCTCTACCCCCACTAAATGGGGTAGCGCACATCGATCGGTACCATCCTTGAGCTTCTCCGACTTTCGGAAGGGTTAGGGTTAGGGTTAGGGATGAAAGCACATAGGAGAAAGAGATATTCTTGAATAACTTTTTTTGTGAAGGTCGGAGAGACTTGCAAGTAGGCTCTACCCCCACTAAATGGGGTAGCGCGCATCGATCGGTACTATCCTTGAGCTTCTCCGACTTTCGGAAGGGTTAGGGTTAGGGTTAGGGATGAAAGCACATAGGAGAAAGAGATATTCTTGAATAACTTTTTTTGTGAAGGTCGGAGAGACTTGGAAAGTGGTTGCATCTGGACTAATTTGGGTCCTGCAGATCGATTGGTACCATCCCCGAGCTTGTACGACCTTCGGAAGAGGTCGACCGACGAAATTCCCCCAAATCTGAGGAGATATTCTTGAATAACTTTTTTTGTGAAGGTCGGAGAGACTTGCAAGTAGGCTCTACCCCCACTAAATGGGGTAGCGCGCATCGATCGGTACCATCCTTGAGCTTCTCCGACTTTCGGAAGGGTTAGGGTTAGGGATGAAAGCACATAGGAGAAAGAGATATTCTTGAATAACTTTTTTTGTGAAGGTCGGAGAGACTTGCAAGTAGGCTCTACCCCCACTAAATGGGGTTGCGCGCATCGATCGGTACCATCCTTGAGCTTCTCCGACTTTCGGAAGGGTTAGGGTTAGGGTTAGGGATGAAAGCACATAGGAGAAAGAGATATTCTTGAATAACTTTTTTTGTGAAGGTCGGAGAGACTTGGAAAGTGGTTGCATCTGGACTAATTTGGGTCCTGCGGATCGATTGGTACCATCCCCGAGCTTGTACAACCTTCGGAAGAGGTCGACCGACGAAATTCCCCCAAATCTGAGGAGATATTCTTGAATAACTTTTTTTGTGAAGGTCGGAGAGACTTGCAAGTAGGCTCTACCCCCACTAAATGGGGTAGCGCGCATCGATCGGTACCATCCTTGAGCTTCTCCAACTTTCGGAAGGGTTAGGGTTAGGGATGAAAGCACATAGGAGAAAGAGATATTCTTGAATAACTTTTTTTGTGAAGGTCGGAGAGACTTGCAAGTAGGCTCTACCCCCACTAAATGGGGTAGCGCGCATCGATCGGTACTATCCTTGAGCTTCTCCGACTTTCGGAAGGGTTAGGGTTAGGGTTAGGGATGAAAGCACATAGGAGAAAGAGATATTCTTGAATAACTTTTTTTGTGAAGGTCGGAGAGACTTGGAAAGTGGTTGCATCTGGACTAATTTGGGTCCTGCAGATCGATTGGTACCATCCCCGAGCTTGTACGACCTTCGGAAGAGGTCGACCGACGAAATTCCCCCAAATCTGAGGAGATATTCTTGAATAACTTTTTTTGTGAAGGTCGGAGAGACTTGCAAGTAGGCTCTACCCCCACTAAATGGGGTAGCGCGCATCGATCGGTACCATCCTTGAGCTTCTCCGACTTTCGGAAGGGTTAGGGTTAGGGATGAAAGCACATAGGAGAAAGAGATATTCTTGAATAACTTTTTTTGTGAAGGTTGGAGAGACTTGCAAGTAGGCTCTACCCCCACTAAATGGGGTTGCGCGCATCGATCGGTACCATCTTTGAGCTTCTCCGACTTTCGGAAGGGTTAGGGTTAGGGTTAGGGATGAAAGCACATAGGAGAAAGAGATATTCTTGAATAACTTTTTTTGTGAAGGTCGGAGAGACTTGGAAAGTGGTTGCATCTGGACTAATTTGGGTCTTGCAGATCGATTGGTACCATCCCCGAGCTTGTACAACCTTCGGAAGAGGTCGACCGACGAAATTCCCCCAAATCTGAGGAGATATTCTTGAATAACTTTTTTTGTGAAGGTCGGAGAGACTTGCAAGTAGGCTCTACCCCCACTAAATGGGGTAGCGCGCATCGATCGGTACCATCCTTGAGCTTCTCCGACTTTCGGAAGGGTTAGGGTTAGGGTTAGGGATGAAAGCACATAGGAGAAAGAGATATTCTTGAATAACTTTTTTTGTGAAGGTCGGAGAGACTTGCAAGTAGGCTCTACCCCCACTAAATGGGGTAGCGCGCATCGATCGGTACCATCCTTGAGCTTCTCCGACTTTCGGAAGGGTTAGGGTTAGGGTTAGGGATGAAAGCACATAGGAGAAAGAGATATTCTTGAATAACTTTTTTTTTGAAGGTCGGAGAGACTTGGAAAGTGGTTGCATCTGGACTAATTTGGGTCCTGCGGATCGATTGGTACCATCCCCGAGCTTGTACGACCTTCGGAAGAGGTCGACCGACGAAATTCCCCCAAATCTGAGGAGATATTCTTGAATAACTTTTTTTGTGAAGGTCGGAGAGACTTGCAAGTAGGCTCTACCCCCACTAAATGGGGTAGCGCGCATCGATCGGTACCATCCTTGAGCTTCTCCGACTTTCGGAAGGGTTAGGGTTAGGGTTAGGGATGAAAGCACATAGGAGAAAGAGATATTCTTGAATAACTTTTTTTGTGAAGGTCGGAGAGACTTGCAAGTAGGCTCTACCCCCACTAAATGGGGTTGCGCGCATCGATCGGTACCATCCTTGAGCTTCTCCGACTTTCGGAAGGGTTAGGGTTAGGGTTAGGGATGAAAGCACATAGGAGAAAGAGATATTCTTGAATAACTTTTTTTGTGAAGGTCGGAGAGACTTGGAAAGTGGTTGCATCTGGACTAATTTGGGTCCTGCGGATCGATTGGTACCATCCCCGAGCTTGTAAGACCTTCGGAAGAGGTCGACCGACGAAATTCCCCCAAATCTGAGGAGATATTCTTGAATAACTTTTTTTGTGAAGGTCGGAGAGACTTGCAAGTAGGCTCTACCCCCACTAAATGGGGTAGCGCGCATCGATCGGTACCATCCTTGAGCTTCTCCGACTTTCGGAAGGGTTAGGGTTAGGGATGAAAGCACATAGGAGAAAGAGATATTCTTGAATAACTTTTTTTGTGAAGGTCGGAGAGACTTGCAAGTACGCTCTACCCCCACTAAATGGGGTAGCGCGCATCGATCGGTACCATCCTTGAGCTTCTCCGACTTTCGGAAGGGTTAGGGTTAGGGTTAGGGATGAAAGCACATAGGAGAAAGAGATATTCTTGAATAACTTTTTTTGTGAAGGTCGGAGAGACTTGGAAAGTGGTTGCATCTGGACTAATTTGGGTCCTGCGGATCGATTGGTACCATCCCCGAGCTTGTACGACCTTCGGAAGAGGTCGACCGACGAAATTCCCCCAAATCTGAGGAGATATTCTTGAATAACTTTTTTTGTGAAGGTCGGAGAGACTTGCAAGTAGGCTCTACCCCCACTAAATGGGGTAGCGCGCATCGATCGGTACCATCCTTGAGCTTCTCCGACTTTCGGAAGGGTTAGGGTTAGGGTTAGGGATGAAAGCACATAGGAGAAAGAGATATTCTTGAATAACTTTTTTTGTGAAGGTCGGAGAGACTTGCAAGTAGGCTCTACCCCCACTAAATGGGGTAGCGCGCATCGATCGGTACTATCCTTGAGCTTCTCCGACTTTCGGAAGGGTTAGGGTTAGGGTTAGGGATGAAAGCACATAGGAGAAAGAGATATTCTTGAATAACTTTTTTTGTGAAGGTCGGAGAGACTTGGAAAGTGGTTGCATCTGGACTAATTTGGGTCCTGCGGATCGATTGGTACCATCCCCGAGCTTGTACGACCTTCGGAAGAGGTCGACCGACGAAATTCCCCCAAATCTGAGGAGATATTCTTGAATAACTTTTTTTGTGAAGGTCGGAGAGACTTGCAAGTAGGCTCTACCCCCACTAAATGGGGTAGCGCGCATCGATCGGTACCATCCTTGAGCTTCTCCGACTTTCGGAAGGGTTAGGGTTAGGGTTAGGGATGAAAGCACATAGGAGAAAGAGATATTCTTGAATAACTTTTTTTGTGAAGGTCGGAGAGACTTGCAAGTAGGCTCTACCCCCACTAAATGGGGTAGCGCGCATCGATCGGTACTATCCTTGAGCTTCTCCGACTTTCGGAAGGGTTAGGGTTAGGGTTAGGGATGAAAGCACATAGGAGAAAGAGATATTCTTGAATAACTTTTTTTGTGAAGGTCGGAGAGACTTGGAAAGTGGTTGCATCTGGACTAATTTGGGTCCTGCGGATCGATTGGTACCATCCCCGAGCTTGTACGACCTTCGGAAGAGGTCGACCGACGAAATTCCCCCAAATCTGAGGAGATATTCTTGAATAACTTTTTTTGTGAAGGTCGGAGAGACTTGCAAGTAGGCTCTCCCCCCACTAAATGGGGTAGCGCGCATCGATCGGTACCATCCTTGAGCTTCTCCGACTTTCGGAAGGGTTAGGGTTAGGGTTAGGGATGAAAGCACATAGGAGAAAGAGATATTCTTGAATAACTTTTTTTGTGAAGGTCGGAGAGACTTGCAAGTACGCTCTACCCCCACTAAATGGGGTAGCGCGCATCGATCGGTACCATCCTTGAGCTTCTCCGACTTTCGGAAGGGTTAGGGTTAGGGTTAGGGATGAAAGCACATAGGAGAAAGAGATATTCTTGAATAACTTTTTTTGTGAAGGTCGGAGAGACTTGGAAAGTGGTTGCATCTGGACTAATTTGGGTCCTGCGGATCGATTGGTACCATCCCCGAGCTTGTACGACCTTCGGAAGAGGTCGACCGACGAAATTCCCCCAAATCTGAGGAGATATTCTTGAATAACTTTTTTTGTGAAGGTCGGAGAGACTTGCAAGTAGGCTCTACCCCCACTAAATGGGGTAGCGCACATCGATCGGTACCATCCTTGAGCTTCTCCGACTTTCGGAAGGGTTAGGGTTAGGGTTAGGGATGAAAGCACATAGGAGAAAGAGATATTCTTGAATAACTTTTTTTGTGAAGGTCGGAGAGACTTGCAAGTAGGCTCTACCCCCACTAAATGGGGTAGCGCGCATCGATCGGTACTATCCTTGAGCTTCTCCGACTTTCGGAAGGGTTAGGGTTAGGGTTAGGGATGAAAGCACATAGGAGAAAGAGATATTCTTGAATAACTTTTTTTGTGAAGGTCGGAGAGACTTGGAAAGTGGTTGCATCTGGACTAATTTGGGTCCTGCAGATCGATTGGTACCATCCCCGAGCTTGTACGACCTTCGGAAGAGGTCGACCGACGAAATTCCCCCAAATCTGAGGAGATATTCTTGAATAACTTTTTTTGTGAAGGTCGGAGAGACTTGCAAGTAGGCTCTACCCCCACTAAATGGGGTAGCGCGCATCGATCGGTACCATCCTTGAGCTTCTCCGACTTTCGGAAGGGTTAGGGTTAGGGATGAAAGCACATAGGAGAAAGAGATATTCTTGAATAACTTTTTTTGTGAAGGTCGGAGAGACTTGCAAGTAGGCTCTACCCCCACTAAATGGGGTTGCGCGCATCGATCGGTACCATCCTTGAGCGACTCCGACTTTCGGAAGGGTTAGGGTTAGGGTTAGGGATGAAAGCACATAGGAGAAAGAGATATTCTTGAATAACTTTTTTTGTGAAGGTCGGAGAGACTTGGAAAGTGGTTGCATCTGGACTAATTTGGGTCCTGCGGATCGATTGGTACCATCCCCGAGCTTGTACAACCTTCGGAAGAGGTCGACCGACGAAATTCCCCCAAATCTGAGGAGATATTCTTGAATAACTTTTTTTGTGAAGGTCGGAGAGACTTGCAAGTAGGCTCTACCCCCACTAAATGGGGTAGCGCGCATCGATCGGTACCATCCTTGAGCTTCTCCAACTTTCGGAAGGGTTAGGGTTAGGGATGAAAGCACATAGGAGAAAGAGATATTCTTGAATAACTTTTTTTGTGAAGGTCGGAGAGACTTGCAAGTAGGCTCTACCCCCACTAAATGGGGTAGCGCGCATCGATCGGTACTATCCTTGAGCTTCTCCGACTTTCGGAAGGGTTAGGGTTAGGGTTAGGGATGAAAGCACATAGGAGAAAGAGATATTCTTGAATAACTTTTTTTGTGAAGGTCGGAGAGACTTGGAAAGTGGTTGCATCTGGACTAATTTGGGTCCTGCAGATCGATTGGTACCATCCCCGAGCTTGTACGACCTTCGGAAGAGGTCGACCGACGAAATTCCCCCAAATCTGAGGAGATATTCTTGAATAACTTTTTTTGTGAAGGTCGGAGAGACTTGCAAGTAGGCTCTACCCCCACTAAATGGGGTAGCGCGCATCGATCGGTACCATCCTTGAGCTTCTCCGACTTTCGGAAGGGTTAGGGTTAGGGATGAAAGCACATAGGAGAAAGAGATATTCTTGAATAACTTTTTTTGTGAAGGTTGGAGAGACTTGCAAGTAGGCTCTACCCCCACTAAATGGGGTTGCGCGCATCGATCGGTACCATCTTTGAGCTTCTCCGACTTTCGGAAGGGTTAGGGTTAGGGTTAGGGATGAAAGCACATAGGAGAAAGAGATATTCTTGAATAACTTTTTTTGTGAAGGTCGGAGAGACTTGGAAAGTGGTTGCATCTGGACTAATTTGGGTCTTGCAGATCGATTGGTACCATCCCCGAGCTTGTACAACCTTCGGAAGAGGTCGACCGACGAAATTCCCCCAAATCTGAGGAGATATTCTTGAATAACTTTTTTTGTGAAGGTCGGAGAGACTTGCAAGTAGGCTCTACCCCCACTAAATGGGGTAGCGCGCATCGATCGGTACCATCCTTGAGCTTCTCCGACTTTCGGAAGGGTTAGGGTTAGGGTTAGGGATGAAAGCACATAGGAGAAAGAGATATTCTTGAATAACTTTTTTTGTGAAGGTCGGAGAGACTTGCAAGTAGGCTCTACCCCCACTAAATGGGGTAGCGCGCATCGATCGGTACCATCCTTGAGCTTCTCCGACTTTCGGAAGGGTTAGGGTTAGGGTTAGGGATGAAAGCACATAGGAGAAAGAGATATTCTTGAATAACTTTTTTTTTGAAGGTCGGAGAGACTTGGAAAGTGGTTGCATCTGGACTAATTTGGGTCCTGCGGATCGATTGGTACCATCCCCGAGCTTGTACGACCTTCGGAAGAGGTCGACCGACGAAATTCCCCCAAATCTGAGGAGATATTCTTGAATAACTTTTTTTGTGAAGGTCGGAGAGACTTGCAAGTAGGCTCTACCCCCACTAAATGGGGTAGCGCGCATCGATCGGTACCATCCTTGAGCTTCTCCGACTTTCGGAAGGGTTAGGGTTAGGGTTAGGGATGAAAGCACATAGGAGAAAGAGATATTCTTGAATAACTTTTTTTGTGAAGGTCGGAGAGACTTGCAAGTAGGCTCTACCCCCACTAAATGGGGTTGCGCGCATCGATCGGTACCATCCTTGAGCTTCTCCGACTTTCGGAAGGGTTAGGGTTAGGGTTAGGGATGAAAGCACATAGGAGAAAGAGATATTCTTGAATAACTTTTTTTGTGAAGGTCGGAGAGACTTGGAAAGTGGTTGCATCTGGACTAATTTGGGTCCTGCGGATCGATTGGTACCATCCCCGAGCTTGTAAGACCTTCGGAAGAGGTCGACCGACGAAATTCCCCCAAATCTGAGGAGATATTCTTGAATAACTTTTTTTGTGAAGGTCGGAGAGACTTGCAAGTAGGCTCTACCCCCACTAAATGGGGTAGCGCGCATCGATCGGTACCATCCTTGAGCTTCTCCGACTTTCGGAAGGGTTAGGGTTAGGGATGAAAGCACATAGGAGAAAGAGATATTCTTGAATAACTTTTTTTGTGAAGGTCGGAGAGACTTGCAAGTACGCTCTACCCCCACTAAATGGGGTAGCGCGCATCGATCGGTACCATCCTTGAGCTTCTCCGACTTTCGGAAGGGTTAGGGTTAGGGTTAGGGATGAAAGCACATAGGAGAAAGAGATATTCTTGAATAACTTTTTTTGTGAAGGTCGGAGAGACTTGGAAAGTGGTTGCATCTGGACTAATTTGGGTCCTGCGGATCGATTGGTACCATCCCCGAGCTTGTACGACCTTCGGAAGAGGTCGACCGACGAAATTCCCCCAAATCTGAGGAGATATTCTTGAATAACTTTTTTTGTGAAGGTCGGAGAGACTTGCAAGTAGGCTCTACCCCCACTAAATGGGGTAGCGCGCATCGATCGGTACCATCCTTGAGCTTCTCCGACTTTCGGAAGGGTTAGGGTTAGGGTTAGGGATGAAAGCACATAGGAGAAAGAGATATTCTTGAATAACTTTTTTTGTGAAGGTCGGAGAGACTTGCAAGTAGGCTCTACCCCCACTAAATGGGGTAGCGCGCATCGATCGGTACTATCCTTGAGCTTCTCCGACTTTCGGAAGGGTTAGGGTTAGGGTTAGGGATGAAAGCACATAGGAGAAAGAGATATTCTTGAATAACTTTTTTTGTGAAGGTCGGAGAGACTTGGAAAGTGGTTGCATCTGGACTAATTTGGGTCCTGCGGATCGATTGGTACCATCCCCGAGCTTGTACGACCTTCGGAAGAGGTCGACCGACGAAATTCCCCCAAATCTGAGGAGATATTCTTGAATAACTTTTTTTGTGAAGGTCGGAGAGACTTGCAAGTAGGCTCTCCCCCCACTAAATGGGGTAGCGCGCATCGATCGGTACCATCCTTGAGCTTCTCCGACTTTCGGAAGGGTTAGGGTTAGGGTTAGGGATGAAAGCACATAGGAGAAAGAGATATTCTTGAATAACTTTTTTTGTGAAGGTCGGAGAGACTTGCAAGTACGCTCTACCCCCACTAAATGGGGTAGCGCGCATCGATCGGTACCATCCTTGAGCTTCTCCGACTTTCGGAAGGGTTAGGGTTAGGGTTAGGGATGAAAGCACATAGGAGAAAGAGATATTCTTGAATAACTTTTTTTGTGAAGGTCGGAGAGACTTGGAAAGTGGTTGCATCTGGACTAATTTGGGTCCTGCGGATCGATTGGTACCATCCCCGAGCTTGTACGACCTTCGGAAGAGGTCGACCGACGAAATTCCCCCAAATCTGAGGAGATATTCTTGAATAACTTTTTTTGTGAAGGTCGGAGAGACTTGCAAGTAGGCTCTACCCCCACTAAATGGGGTAGCGCACATCGATCGGTACCATCCTTGAGCTTCTCCGACTTTCGGAAGGGTTAGGGTTAGGGTTAGGGATGAAAGCACATAGGAGAAAGAGATATTCTTGAATAACTTTTTTTGTGAAGGTCGGAGAGACTTGCAAGTAGGCTCTACCCCCACTAAATGGGGTAGCGCGCATCGATCGGTACTATCCTTGAGCTTCTCCGACTTTCGGAAGGGTTAGGGTTAGGGTTAGGGATGAAAGCACATAGGAGAAAGAGATATTCTTGAATAACTTTTTTTGTGAAGGTCGGAGAGACTTGGAAAGTGGTTGCATCTGGACTAATTTGGGTCCTGCAGATCGATTGGTACCATCCCCGAGCTTGTACGACCTTCGGAAGAGGTCGACCGACGAAATTCCCCCAAATCTGAGGAGATATTCTTGAATAACTTTTTTTGTGAAGGTCGGAGAGACTTGCAAGTAGGCTCTACCCCCACTAAATGGGGTAGCGCGCATCGATCGGTACCATCCTTGAGCTTCTCCGACTTTCGGAAGGGTTAGGGTTAGGGATGAAAGCACATAGGAGAAAGAGATATTCTTGAATAACTTTTTTTGTGAAGGTCGGAGAGACTTGCAAGTAGGCTCTACCCCCACTAAATGGGGTTGCGCGCATCGATCGGTACCATCCTTGAGCTTCTCCGACTTTCGGAAGGGTTAGGGTTAGGGTTAGGGATGAAAGCACATAGGAGAAAGAGATATTCTTGAATAACTTTTTTTGTGAAGGTCGGAGAGACTTGGAAAGTGGTTGCATCTGGACTAATTTGGGTCCTGCGGATCGATTGGTACCATCCCCGAGCTTGTACAACCTTCGGAAGAGGTCGACCGACGAAATTCCCCCAAATCTGAGGAGATATTCTTGAATAACTTTTTTTGTGAAGGTCGGAGAGACTTGCAAGTAGGCTCTACCCCCACTAAATGGGGTAGCGCGCATCGATCGGTACCATCCTTGAGCTTCTCCAACTTTCGGAAGGGTTAGGGTTAGGGATGAAAGCACATAGGAGAAAGAGATATTCTTGAATAACTTTTTTTGTGAAGGTCGGAGAGACTTGCAAGTAGGCTCTACCCCCACTAAATGGGGTAGCGCGCATCGATCGGTACTATCCTTGAGCTTCTCCGACTTTCGGAAGGGTTAGGGTTAGGGTTAGGGATGAAAGCACATAGGAGAAAGAGATATTCTTGAATAACTTTTTTTGTGAAGGTCGGAGAGACTTGGAAAGTGGTTGCATCTGGACTAATTTGGGTCCTGCGGATCGATTGGTACCATCCCCGAGCTTGTACGACCTTCGGAAGAGGTCGACCGACGAAATTCCCCCAAATCTGAGGAGATATTCTTGAATAACTTTTTTTGTGAAGGTCGGAGAGACTTGCAAGTAGGCTCTCCCCCCACTAAATGGGGTAGCGCGCATCGATCGGTACCATCCTTGAGCTTCTCCGACTTTCGGAAGGGTTAGGGTTAGGGTTAGGGATGAAAGCACATAGGAGAAAGAGATATTCTTGAATAACTTTTTTTGTGAAGGTCGGAGAGACTTGCAAGTACGCTCTACCCCCACTAAATGGGGTAGCGCGCATCGATCGGTACCATCCTTGAGCTTCTCCGACTTTCGGAAGGGTTAGGGTTAGGGTTAGGGATGAAAGCACATAGGAGAAAGAGATATTCTTGAATAACTTTTTTTGTGAAGGTCGGAGAGACTTGGAAAGTGGTTGCATCTGGACTAATTTGGGTCCTGCGGATCGATTGGTACCATCCCCGAGCTTGTACGACCTTCGGAAGAGGTCGACCGACGAAATTCCCCCAAATCTGAGGAGATATTCTTGAATAACTTTTTTTGTGAAGGTCGGAGAGACTTGCAAGTAGGCTCTACCCCCACTAAATGGGGTAGCGCACATCGATCGGTACCATCCTTGAGCTTCTCCGACTTTCGGAAGGGTTAGGGTTAGGGTTAGGGATGAAAGCACATAGGAGAAAGAGATATTCTTGAATAACTTTTTTTGTGAAGGTCGGAGAGACTTGCAAGTAGGCTCTACCCCCACTAAATGGGGTAGCGCGCATCGATCGGTACTATCCTTGAGCTTCTCCGACTTTCGGAAGGGTTAGGGTTAGGGTTAGGGATGAAAGCACATAGGAGAAAGAGATATTCTTGAATAACTTTTTTTGTGAAGGTCGGAGAGACTTGGAAAGTGGTTGCATCTGGACTAATTTGGGTCCTGCAGATCGATTGGTACCATCCCCGAGCTTGTACGACCTTCGGAAGAGGTCGACCGACGAAATTCCCCCAAATCTGAGGAGATATTCTTGAATAACTTTTTTTGTGAAGGTCGGAGAGACTTGCAAGTAGGCTCTACCCCCACTAAATGGGGTAGCGCGCATCGATCGGTACCATCCTTGAGCTTCTCCGACTTTCGGAAGGGTTAGGGTTAGGGATGAAAGCACATAGGAGAAAGAGATATTCTTGAATAACTTTTTTTGTGAAGGTCGGAGAGACTTGCAAGTAGGCTCTACCCCCACTAAATGGGGTTGCGCGCATCGATCGGTACCATCCTTGAGCTTCTCCGACTTTCGGAAGGGTTAGGGTTAGGGTTAGGGATGAAAGCACATAGGAGAAAGAGATATTCTTGAATAACTTTTTTTGTGAAGGTCGGAGAGACTTGGAAAGTGGTTGCATCTGGACTAATTTGGGTCCTGCGGATCGATTGGTACCATCCCCGAGCTTGTACAACCTTCGGAAGAGGTCGACCGACGAAATTCCCCCAAATCTGAGGAGATATTCTTGAATAACTTTTTTTGTGAAGGTCGGAGAGACTTGCAAGTAGGCTCTACCCCCACTAAATGGGGTAGCGCGCATCGATCGGTACCATCCTTGAGCTTCTCCAACTTTCGGAAGGGTTAGGGTTAGGGATGAAAGCACATAGGAGAAAGAGATATTCTTGAATAACTTTTTTTGTGAAGGTCGGAGAGACTTGCAAGTAGGCTCTACCCCCACTAAATGGGGTAGCGCGCATCGATCGGTACTATCCTTGAGCTTCTCCGACTTTCGGAAGGGTTAGGGTTAGGGTTAGGGATGAAAGCACATAGGAGAAAGAGATATTCTTGAATAACTTTTTTTGTGAAGGTCGGAGAGACTTGGAAAGTGGTTGCATCTGGACTAATTTGGGTCCTGCAGATCGATTGGTACCATCCCCGAGCTTGTACGACCTTCGGAAGAGGTCGACCGACGAAATTCCCCCAAATCTGAGGAGATATTCTTGAATAACTTTTTTTGTGAAGGTCGGAGAGACTTGCAAGTAGGCTCTACCCCCACTAAATGGGGTAGCGCGCATCGATCGGTACCATCCTTGAGCTTCTCCGACTTTCGGAAGGGTTAGGGTTAGGGATGAAAGCACATAGGAGAAAGAGATATTCTTGAATAACTTTTTTTGTGAAGGTTGGAGAGACTTGCAAGTAGGCTCTACCCCCACTAAATGGGGTTGCGCGCATCGATCGGTACCATCTTTGAGCTTCTCCGACTTTCGGAAGGGTTAGGGTTAGGGTTAGGGATGAAAGCACATAGGAGAAAGAGATATTCTTGAATAACTTTTTTTGTGAAGGTCGGAGAGACTTGGAAAGTGGTTGCATCTGGACTAATTTGGGTCTTGCAGATCGATTGGTACCATCCCCGAGCTTGTACAACCTTCGGAAGAGGTCGACCGACGAAATTCCCCCAAATCTGAGGAGATATTCTTGAATAACTTTTTTTGTGAAGGTCGGAGAGACTTGCAAGTAGGCTCTACCCCCACTAAATGGGGTAGCGCGCATCGATCGGTACCATCCTTGAGCTTCTCCGACTTTCGGAAGGGTTAGGGTTAGGGTTAGGGATGAAAGCACATAGGAGAAAGAGATATTCTTGAATAACTTTTTTTGTGAAGGTCGGAGAGACTTGCAAGTAGGCTCTACCCCCACTAAATGGGGTAGCGCGCATCGATCGGTACCATCCTTGAGCTTCTCCGACTTTCGGAAGGGTTAGGGTTAGGGTTAGGGATGAAAGCACATAGGAGAAAGAGATATTCTTGAATAACTTTTTTTTTGAAGGTCGGAGAGACTTGGAAAGTGGTTGCATCTGGACTAATTTGGGTCCTGCGGATCGATTGGTACCATCCCCGAGCTTGTACGACCTTCGGAAGAGGTCGACCGACGAAATTCCCCCAAATCTGAGGAGATATTCTTGAATAACTTTTTTTGTGAAGGTCGGAGAGACTTGCAAGTAGGCTCTACCCCCACTAAATGGGGTAGCGCGCATCGATCGGTACCATCCTTGAGCTTCTCCGACTTTCGGAAGGGTTAGGGTTAGGGTTAGGGATGAAAGCACATAGGAGAAAGAGATATTCTTGAATAACTTTTTTTGTGAAGGTCGGAGAGACTTGCAAGTAGGCTCTACCCCCACTAAATGGGGTTGCGCGCATCGATCGGTACCATCCTTGAGCTTCTCCGACTTTCGGAAGGGTTAGGGTTAGGGTTAGGGATGAAAGCACATAGGAGAAAGAGATATTCTTGAATAACTTTTTTTGTGAAGGTCGGAGAGACTTGGAAAGTGGTTGCATCTGGACTAATTTGGGTCCTGCGGATCGATTGGTACCATCCCCGAGCTTGTAAGACCTTCGGAAGAGGTCGACCGACGAAATTCCCCCAAATCTGAGGAGATATTCTTGAATAACTTTTTTTGTGAAGGTCGGAGAGACTTGCAAGTAGGCTCTACCCCCACTAAATGGGGTAGCGCGCATCGATCGGTACCATCCTTGAGCTTCTCCGACTTTCGGAAGGGTTAGGGTTAGGGATGAAAGCACATAGGAGAAAGAGATATTCTTGAATAACTTTTTTTGTGAAGGTCGGAGAGACTTGCAAGTACGCTCTACCCCCACTAAATGGGGTAGCGCGCATCGATCGGTACCATCCTTGAGCTTCTCCGACTTTCGGAAGGGTTAGGGTTAGGGTTAGGGATGAAAGCACATAGGAGAAAGAGATATTCTTGAATAACTTTTTTTGTGAAGGTCGGAGAGACTTGGAAAGTGGTTGCATCTGGACTAATTTGGGTCCTGCGGATCGATTGGTACCATCCCCGAGCTTGTACGACCTTCGGAAGAGGTCGACCGACGAAATTCCCCCAAATCTGAGGAGATATTCTTGAATAACTTTTTTTGTGAAGGTCGGAGAGACTTGCAAGTAGGCTCTACCCCCACTAAATGGGGTAGCGCGCATCGATCGGTACCATCCTTGAGCTTCTCCGACTTTCGGAAGGGTTAGGGTTAGGGATGAAAGCACATAGGAGAAAGAGATATTCTTGAATAACTTTTTTTGTGAAGGTCGGAGAGACTTGCAAGTACGCTCTACCCCCACTAAATGGGGTAGCGCGCATCGATCGGTACCATCCTTGAGCTTCTCCGACTTTCGGAAGGGTTAGGGTTAGGGTTAGGGATGAAAGCACATAGGAGAAAGAGATATTCTTGAATAACTTTTTTTGTGAAGGTCGGAGAGACTTGGAAAGTGGTTGCATCTGGACTAATTTGGGTCCTGCGGATCGATTGGTACCATCCCCGAGCTTGTACGACCTTCGGAAGAGGTCGACCGACGAAATTCCCCCAAATCTGAGGAGATATTCTTGAATAACTTTTTTTGTGAAGGTCGGAGAGACTTGCAAGTAGGCTCTACCCCCACTAAATGGGGTAGCGCGCATCGATCGGTACCATCCTTGAGCTTCTCCGACTTTCGGAAGGGTTAGGGTTAGGGTTAGGGATGAAAGCACATAGGAGAAAGAGATATTCTTGAATAACTTTTTTTGTGAAGGTCGGAGAGACTTGCAAGTAGGCTCTACCCCCACTAAATGGGGTAGCGCGCATCGATCGGTACTATCCTTGAGCTTCTCCGACTTTCGGAAGGGTTAGGGTTAGGGTTAGGGATGAAAGCACATAGGAGAAAGAGATATTCTTGAATAACTTTTTTTGTGAAGGTCGGAGAGACTTGGAAAGTGGTTGCATCTGGACTAATTTGGGTCCTGCGGATCGATTGGTACCATCCCCGAGCTTGTACGACCTTCGGAAGAGGTCGACCGACGAAATTCCCCCAAATCTGAGGAGATATTCTTGAATAACTTTTTTTGTGAAGGTCGGAGAGACTTGCAAGTAGGCTCTCCCCCCACTAAATGGGGTAGCGCGCATCGATCGGTACCATCCTTGAGCTTCTCCGACTTTCGGAAGGGTTAGGGTTAGGGTTAGGGATGAAAGCACATAGGAGAAAGAGATATTCTTGAATAACTTTTTTTGTGAAGGTCGGAGAGACTTGCAAGTACGCTCTACCCCCACTAAATGGGGTAGCGCGCATCGATCGGTACCATCCTTGAGCTTCTCCGACTTTCGGAAGGGTTAGGGTTAGGGTTAGGGATGAAAGCACATAGGAGAAAGAGATATTCTTGAATAACTTTTTTTGTGAAGGTCGGAGAGACTTGGAAAGTGGTTGCATCTGGACTAATTTGGGTCCTGCGGATCGATTGGTACCATCCCCGAGCTTGTACGACCTTCGGAAGAGGTCGACCGACGAAATTCCCCCAAATCTGAGGAGATATTCTTGAATAACTTTTTTTGTGAAGGTCGGAGAGACTTGCAAGTAGGCTCTACCCCCACTAAATGGGGTAGCGCACATCGATCGGTACCATCCTTGAGCTTCTCCGACTTTCGGAAGGGTTAGGGTTAGGGTTAGGGATGAAAGCACATAGGAGAAAGAGATATTCTTGAATAACTTTTTTTGTGAAGGTCGGAGAGACTTGCAAGTAGGCTCTACCCCCACTAAATGGGGTAGCGCGCATCGATCGGTACTATCCTTGAGCTTCTCCGACTTTCGGAAGGGTTAGGGTTAGGGTTAGGGATGAAAGCACATAGGAGAAAGAGATATTCTTGAATAACTTTTTTTGTGAAGGTCGGAGAGACTTGGAAAGTGGTTGCATCTGGACTAATTTGGGTCCTGCAGATCGATTGGTACCATCCCCGAGCTTGTACGACCTTCGGAAGAGGTCGACCGACGAAATTCCCCCAAATCTGAGGAGATATTCTTGAATAACTTTTTTTGTGAAGGTCGGAGAGACTTGCAAGTAGGCTCTACCCCCACTAAATGGGGTAGCGCGCATCGATCGGTACCATCCTTGAGCTTCTCCGACTTTCGGAAGGGTTAGGGTTAGGGATGAAAGCACATAGGAGAAAGAGATATTCTTGAATAACTTTTTTTGTGAAGGTCGGAGAGACTTGCAAGTAGGCTCTACCCCCACTAAATGGGGTTGCGCGCATCGATCGGTACCATCCTTGAGCTTCTCCGACTTTCGGAAGGGTTAGGGTTAGGGTTAGGGATGAAAGCACATAGGAGAAAGAGATATTCTTGAATAACTTTTTTTGTGAAGGTCGGAGAGACTTGGAAAGTGGTTGCATCTGGACTAATTTGGGTCCTGCGGATCGATTGGTACCATCCCCGAGCTTGTACAACCTTCGGAAGAGGTCGACCGACGAAATTCCCCCAAATCTGAGGAGATATTCTTGAATAACTTTTTTTGTGAAGGTCGGAGAGACTTGCAAGTAGGCTCTACCCCCACTAAATGGGGTAGCGCGCATCGATCGGTACCATCCTTGAGCTTCTCCAACTTTCGGAAGGGTTAGGGTTAGGGATGAAAGCACATAGGAGAAAGAGATATTCTTGAATAACTTTTTTTGTGAAGGTCGGAGAGACTTGCAAGTAGGCTCTACCCCCACTAAATGGGGTAGCGCGCATCGATCGGTACTATCCTTGAGCTTCTCCGACTTTCGGAAGGGTTAGGGTTAGGGTTAGGGATGAAAGCACATAGGAGAAAGAGATATTCTTGAATAACTTTTTTTGTGAAGGTCGGAGAGACTTGGAAAGTGGTTGCATCTGGACTAATTTGGGTCCTGCAGATCGATTGGTACCATCCCCGAGCTTGTACGACCTTCGGAAGAGGTCGACCGACGAAATTCCCCCAAATCTGAGGAGATATTCTTGAATAACTTTTTTTGTGAAGGTCGGAGAGACTTGCAAGTAGGCTCTACCCCCACTAAATGGGGTAGCGCGCATCGATCGGTACCATCCTTGAGCTTCTCCGACTTTCGGAAGGGTTAGGGTTAGGGATGAAAGCACATAGGAGAAAGAGATATTCTTGAATAACTTTTTTTGTGAAGGTTGGAGAGACTTGCAAGTAGGCTCTACCCCCACTAAATGGGGTTGCGCGCATCGATCGGTACCATCTTTGAGCTTCTCCGACTTTCGGAAGGGTTAGGGTTAGGGTTAGGGATGAAAGCACATAGGAGAAAGAGATATTCTTGAATAACTTTTTTTGTGAAGGTCGGAGAGACTTGGAAAGTGGTTGCATCTGGACTAATTTGGGTCTTGCAGATCGATTGGTACCATCCCCGAGCTTGTACAACCTTCGGAAGAGGTCGACCGACGAAATTCCCCCAAATCTGAGGAGATATTCTTGAATAACTTTTTTTGTGAAGGTCGGAGAGACTTGCAAGTAGGCTCTACCCCCACTAAATGGGGTAGCGCGCATCGATCGGTACCATCCTTGAGCTTCTCCGACTTTCGGAAGGGTTAGGGTTAGGGTTAGGGATGAAAGCACATAGGAGAAAGAGATATTCTTGAATAACTTTTTTTGTGAAGGTCGGAGAGACTTGCAAGTAGGCTCTACCCCCACTAAATGGGGTAGCGCGCATCGATCGGTACCATCCTTGAGCTTCTCCGACTTTCGGAAGGGTTAGGGTTAGGGTTAGGGATGAAAGCACATAGGAGAAAGAGATATTCTTGAATAACTTTTTTTTTGAAGGTCGGAGAGACTTGGAAAGTGGTTGCATCTGGACTAATTTGGGTCCTGCGGATCGATTGGTACCATCCCCGAGCTTGTACGACCTTCGGAAGAGGTCGACCGACGAAATTCCCCCAAATCTGAGGAGATATTCTTGAATAACTTTTTTTGTGAAGGTCGGAGAGACTTGCAAGTAGGCTCTACCCCCACTAAATGGGGTAGCGCGCATCGATCGGTACCATCCTTGAGCTTCTCCGACTTTCGGAAGGGTTAGGGTTAGGGTTAGGGATGAAAGCACATAGGAGAAAGAGATATTCTTGAATAACTTTTTTTGTGAAGGTCGGAGAGACTTGCAAGTAGGCTCTACCCCCACTAAATGGGGTTGCGCGCATCGATCGGTACCATCCTTGAGCTTCTCCGACTTTCGGAAGGGTTAGGGTTAGGGTTAGGGATGAAAGCACATAGGAGAAAGAGATATTCTTGAATAACTTTTTTTGTGAAGGTCGGAGAGACTTGGAAAGTGGTTGCATCTGGACTAATTTGGGTCCTGCGGATCGATTGGTACCATCCCCGAGCTTGTAAGACCTTCGGAAGAGGTCGACCGACGAAATTCCCCCAAATCTGAGGAGATATTCTTGAATAACTTTTTTTGTGAAGGTCGGAGAGACTTGCAAGTAGGCTCTACCCCCACTAAATGGGGTAGCGCGCATCGATCGGTACCATCCTTGAGCTTCTCCGACTTTCGGAAGGGTTAGGGTTAGGGATGAAAGCACATAGGAGAAAGAGATATTCTTGAATAACTTTTTTTGTGAAGGTCGGAGAGACTTGCAAGTACGCTCTACCCCCACTAAATGGGGTAGCGCGCATCGATCGGTACCATCCTTGAGCTTCTCCGACTTTCGGAAGGGTTAGGGTTAGGGTTAGGGATGAAAGCACATAGGAGAAAGAGATATTCTTGAATAACTTTTTTTGTGAAGGTCGGAGAGACTTGGAAAGTGGTTGCATCTGGACTAATTTGGGTCCTGCGGATCGATTGGTACCATCCCCGAGCTTGTACGACCTTCGGAAGAGGTCGACCGACGAAATTCCCCCAAATCTGAGGAGATATTCTTGAATAACTTTTTTTGTGAAGGTCGGAGAGACTTGCAAGTAGGCTCTACCCCCACTAAATGGGGTAGCGCGCATCGATCGGTACCATCCTTGAGCTTCTCCGACTTTCGGAAGGGTTAGGGTTAGGGTTAGGGATGAAAGCACATAGGAGAAAGAGATATTCTTGAATAACTTTTTTTGTGAAGGTCGGAGAGACTTGCAAGTAGGCTCTACCCCCACTAAATGGGGTAGCGCGCATCGATCGGTACTATCTTTGAGCTTCTCCGACTTTCGGAAGGGTTAGGGTTAGGGTTAGGGATGAAAGCACATAGGAGAAAGAGATATTCTTGAATAACTTTTTTTGTGAAGGTCGGAGAGACTTGGAAAGTGGTTGCATCTGGACTAATTTGGGTCCTGCGGATCGATTGGTACCATCCCCGAGCTTGTACGACCTTCGGAAGAGGTCGACCGACGAAATTCCCCCAAATCTGAGGAGATATTCTTGAATAACTTTTTTTGTGAAGGTCGGAGAGACTTGCAAGTAGGCTCTACCCCCACTAAATGGGGTAGCGCGCATCGATCGGTACCATCCTTGAGCTTCTCCGACTTTCGGAAGGGTTAGGGTTAGGGTTAGGGATGAAAGCACATAGGAGAAAGAGATATTCTTGAATAACTTTTTTTGTGAAGGTCGGAGAGACTTGCAAGTAGGCTCTACCCCCACTAAATGGGGTAGCGCGCATCGATCGGTACTATCCTTGAGCTTCTCCGACTTTCGGAAGGGTTAGGGTTAGGGTTAGGGATGAAAGCACATAGGAGAAAGAGATATTCTTGAATAACTTTTTTTGTGAAGGTCGGAGAGACTTGAAAAGTGGTTGCATCTGGACTAATTTGGGTCCTGCAGATCGATTGGTACCATCCCCGAGCTTGTACGACCTTCGGAAGAGGTCGACCGACGAAATTCCCCCAAATCTGAGGAGATATTCTTGAATAACTTTTTTTGTGAAGGTCGGAGAGACTTGCAAGTAGGCTCTCCCCCCACTAAATGGGGTAGCGCGCATCGATCGGTACCATCCTTGAGCTTCTCCGACTTTCGGAAGGGTTAGGGTTAGGGTTAGGGATGAAAGCACATAGGAGAAAGAGATATTCTTGAATAACTTTTTTTGTGAAGGTCGGAGAGACTTGCAAGTACGCTCTACCCCCACTAAATGGGGTTGCGCGCATCGATCGGTACCATCCTTGAGCTTCTCCGACTTTCGGAAGGGTTAGGGTTAGGGATGAAAGCACATAGGAGAAAGAGATATTCTTGAATAACTTTTTTTGTGAAGGTCGCAGAGACTTGCAAGTAGGCTCTACCCCCACTAAATGGGGTAGCGCGCATCGATCGGTACCATCCTTGAGCTTCTCCGACTTTCGGAAGGGTTAGGGTTAGGGTTAGGGATGAAAGCACATAGGAGAAAGAGATATTCTTGAATAACTTTTTTTGTGAAGGTCGGAGAGACTTGCAAGTAGGCTCTACCCCCACTAAATGGGGTAGCGCGCATCGATCGGTACTATCCTTGAGCTTCTCCGACTTTCGGAAGGGTTAGGGTTAGGGTTAGGGATGAAAGCACATAGGAGAAAGAGATATTCTTGAATAACTTTTTTTGTGAAGGTCGGAGAGACTTGAAAAGTGGTTGCATCTGGACTAATTTGGGTCCTGCAGATCGATTGGTACCATCCCCGAGCTTGTACGACCTTCGGAAGAGGTCGACCGACGAAATTCCCCCAAATCTGAGGAGATATTCTTGAATAACTTTTTTTGTGAAGGTCGGAGAGACTTGGAAAGTGGTTGCATCTGGACTAATTTGGGTCCTGCAGATCGATTGGTACCATCCCCGAGCTTGTACGACCTTCGGAAGAGGTCGACCGACGAAATTCCCCCAAATCTGAGGAGATATTCTTGAATAACTTTTTTTGTGAAGGTCGGAGAGACTTGCAAGTAGGCTCTACCCCCACTAAATGGGGTAGCGCGCATCGATCGGTACCATCCTTGAGCTTCTCCGACTTTCGGAAGGGTTAGGGTTAGGGATGAAAGCACATAGGAGAAAGAGATATTCTTGAATAACTTTTTTTGTGAAGGTTGGAGAGACTTGCAAGTAGGCTCTACCCCCACTAAATGGGGTTGCGCGCATCGATCGGTACCATCTTTGAGCTTCTCCGACTTTCGGAAGGGTTAGGGTTAGGGTTAGGGATGAAAGCACATAGGAGAAAGAGATATTCTTGAATAACTTTTTTTGTGAAGGTCGGAGAGACTTGGAAAGTGGTTGCATCTGGACTAATTTGGGTCTTGCAGATCGATTGGTACCATCCCCGAGCTTGTACAACCTTCGGAAGAGGTCGACCGACGAAATTCCCCCAAATCTGAGGAGATATTCTTGAATAACTTTTTTTGTGAAGGTCGGAGAGACTTGCAAGTAGGCTCTACCCCCACTAAATGGGGTAGCGCGCATCGATCGGTACCATCCTTGAGCTTCTCCGACTTTCGGAAGGGTTAGGGTTAGGGTTAGGGATGAAAGCACATAGGAGAAAGAGATATTCTTGAATAACTTTTTTTGTGAAGGTCGGAGAGACTTGCAAGTAGGCTCTACCCCCACTAAATGGGGTAGCGCGCATCGATCGGTACCATCCTTGAGCTTCTCCGACTTTCGGAAGGGTTAGGGTTAGGGTTAGGGATGAAAGCACATAGGAGAAAGAGATATTCTTGAATAACTTTTTTTTTGAAGGTCGGAGAGACTTGGAAAGTGGTTGCATCTGGACTAATTTGGGTCCTGCGGATCGATTGGTACCATCCCCGAGCTTGTACGACCTTCGGAAGAGGTCGACCGACGAAATTCCCCCAAATCTGAGGAGATATTCTTGAATAACTTTTTTTGTGAAGGTCGGAGAGACTTGCAAGTAGGCTCTACCCCCACTAAATGGGGTAGCGCGCATCGATCGGTACCATCCTTGAGCTTCTCCGACTTTCGGAAGGGTTAGGGTTAGGGTTAGGGATGAAAGCACATAGGAGAAAGAGATATTCTTGAATAACTTTTTTTGTGAAGGTCGGAGAGACTTGCAAGTAGGCTCTACCCCCACTAAATGGGGTTGCGCGCATCGATCGGTACCATCCTTGAGCTTCTCCGACTTTCGGAAGGGTTAGGGTTAGGGTTAGGGATGAAAGCACATAGGAGAAAGAGATATTCTTGAATAACTTTTTTTGTGAAGGTCGGAGAGACTTGGAAAGTGGTTGCATCTGGACTAATTTGGGTCCTGCGGATCGATTGGTACCATCCCCGAGCTTGTAAGACCTTCGGAAGAGGTCGACCGACGAAATTCCCCCAAATCTGAGGAGATATTCTTGAATAACTTTTTTTGTGAAGGTCGGAGAGACTTGCAAGTAGGCTCTACCCCCACTAAATGGGGTAGCGCGCATCGATCGGTACCATCCTTGAGCTTCTCCGACTTTCGGAAGGGTTAGGGTTAGGGATGAAAGCACATAGGAGAAAGAGATATTCTTGAATAACTTTTTTTGTGAAGGTCGGAGAGACTTGCAAGTACGCTCTACCCCCACTAAATGGGGTAGCGCGCATCGATCGGTACCATCCTTGAGCTTCTCCGACTTTCGGAAGGGTTAGGGTTAGGGTTAGGGATGAAAGCACATAGGAGAAAGAGATATTCTTGAATAACTTTTTTTGTGAAGGTCGGAGAGACTTGGAAAGTGGTTGCATCTGGACTAATTTGGGTCCTGCGGATCGATTGGTACCATCCCCGAGCTTGTACGACCTTCGGAAGAGGTCGACCGACGAAATTCCCCCAAATCTGAGGAGATATTCTTGAATAACTTTTTTTGTGAAGGTCGGAGAGACTTGCAAGTAGGCTCTACCCCCACTAAATGGGGTAGCGCGCATCGATCGGTACCATCCTTGAGCTTCTCCGACTTTCGGAAGGGTTAGGGTTAGGGTTAGGGATGAAAGCACATAGGAGAAAGAGATATTCTTGAATAACTTTTTTTGTGAAGGTCGGAGAGACTTGCAAGTAGGCTCTACCCCCACTAAATGGGGTAGCGCGCATCGATCGGTACTATCTTTGAGCTTCTCCGACTTTCGGAAGGGTTAGGGTTAGGGTTAGGGATGAAAGCACATAGGAGAAAGAGATATTCTTGAATAACTTTTTTTGTGAAGGTCGGAGAGACTTGGAAAGTGGTTGCATCTGGACTAATTTGGGTCCTGCGGATCGATTGGTACCATCCCCGAGCTTGTACGACCTTCGGAAGAGGTCGACCGACGAAATTCCCCCAAATCTGAGGAGATATTCTTGAATAACTTTTTTTGTGAAGGTCGGAGAGACTTGCAAGTAGGCTCTACCCCCACTAAATGGGGTAGCGCGCATCGATCGGTACCATCCTTGAGCTTCTCCGACTTTCGGAAGGGTTAGGGTTAGGGTTAGGGATGAAAGCACATAGGAGAAAGAGATATTCTTGAATAACTTTTTTTGTGAAGGTCGGAGAGACTTGCAAGTAGGCTCTACCCCCACTAAATGGGGTAGCGCGCATCGATCGGTACTATCCTTGAGCTTCTCCGACTTTCGGAAGGGTTAGGGTTAGGGTTAGGGATGAAAGCACATAGGAGAAAGAGATATTCTTGAATAACTTTTTTTGTGAAGGTCGGAGAGACTTGAAAAGTGGTTGCATCTGGACTAATTTGGGTCCTGCAGATCGATTGGTACCATCCCCGAGCTTGTACGACCTTCGGAAGAGGTCGACCGACGAAATTCCCCCAAATCTGAGGAGATATTCTTGAATAACTTTTTTTGTGAAGGTCGGAGAGACTTGCAAGTAGGCTCTCCCCCCACTAAATGGGGTAGCGCGCATCGATCGGTACCATCCTTGAGCTTCTCCGACTTTCGGAAGGGTTAGGGTTAGGGTTAGGGATGAAAGCACATAGGAGAAAGAGATATTCTTGAATAACTTTTTTTGTGAAGGTCGGAGAGACTTGCAAGTACGCTCTACCCCCACTAAATGGGGTTGCGCGCATCGATCGGTACCATCCTTGAGCTTCTCCGACTTTCGGAAGGGTTAGGGTTAGGGATGAAAGCACATAGGAGAAAGAGATATTCTTGAATAACTTTTTTTGTGAAGGTCGCAGAGACTTGCAAGTAGGCTCTACCCCCACTAAATGGGGTTGCGCGCATCGATCGGTACCATCCTTGAGCTTCTCCGACTTTCGGAAGGGTTAGGGTTAGGGTTAGGGATGAAAGCACATAGGAGAAAGAGATATTCTTGAATAACTTTTTTTGTGAAGGTCGGAGAGACTTGGAAAGTGGTTGCATCTGGACTAATTTGGGTCCTGCGGATCGATTGGTACCATCCCCGAGCTTGTACAACCTTCGGAAGAGGTCGACCGACGAAATTCCCCCAAATCTGAGGAGATATTCTTGAATAACTTTTTTTGTGAAGGTCGGAGAGACTTGCAAGTAGGCTCTACCCCCACTAAATGGGGTAGCGCGCATCGATCGGTACCATCCTTGAGCTTCTCAGACTTTCGGAAGGGTTAGGGTTAGGGTTAGGGATGAAAGCACATAGGAGAAAGAGATATTCTTGAATAACTTTTTTTGTGAAGGTCGGAGAGACTTGGAAAGTGGTTGCATCTGGACTAATTTGGGTCCTGCGGATCGATTGGTACCATCCCCGAGCTTGTACGACCTTCGGAAGAGGTCGACCGACGAAATTCCCCCAAATCTGAGGAGATATTCTTGAATAACTGTTTTTGTGAAGGACGGAGAGACTTGCAAGTAGGCTCTACCCCCACTAAATGGGGTAGCGCGCATCGATCGGTACCATCCTTGAGCTTCTCCGACTTTCGGAAGGGTTAGGGTTAGGGTTAGGGATGAAAGCACATAGGAGAAAGAGATATTCTTGAATAACTTTTTTTGTGAAGGTCGGAGAGACTTGCAAGTAGGCTCTACCCCCACTAAATGGGGTTGCGCGCATCGATCGGTACCATCCTTGAGCTTCTCCGACTTTCGGAAGGGTTAGGGTTAGGGTTAGGGAGGAAAGCACATAGGAGAAAGAGATATTCTTGAATAACTTTTTTTGTGAAGGTCGGAGAGACTTGGAAAGTGGTTGCATCTGGACTAATTTGGGTCCTGCGGATCGATTGGTACCATCCCCGAGCTTGTACGACCTTCGGAAGAGGTCGACCGACGAAATTCCCCCAAATCTGAGGAGATATTCTTGAATAACTGTTTTTGTGAAGGACGGAGAGACTTGCAAGTAGGCTCTACCCCCACTAAATGGGGTAGCGCGCATCGATCGGTACCATCCTTGAGCTTCTCCGACTTTCGGAAGGGTTAGGGTTAGGGTTAGGGATGAAAGCACATAGGAGAAAGAGATATTCTTGAATAACTTTTTTTGTGAAGGTCGGAGAGACTTGCAAGTAGGCTCTACCCCCACTAAATGGGGTAGCGCGCATCGATCGGTACTATCCTTGAGCTTCTCCGACTTTCGGAAGGGTTAGGGTTAGGGTTAGGGATGAAAGCACATAGGAGAAAGAGATATTCTTGAATAACTTTTTTTGTGAAGGTCGGAGAGACTTGGAAAGTGGTTGCATCTGGACTAATTTGGGTCCTGCGGATCGATTGGTACCATCCCCGAGCTTGTACGACCTTCGGAAGAGGTCGACCGACGAAATTCCCCCAAATCTGAGGAGATATTCTTGAATAACTTTTTTTGTGAAGGTCGGAGAGACTTGCAAGTAGGCTCTACCCCCACTAAATGGGGTAGCGCGCATCGATCGGTACCATCCTTGAGCTTCTCAGACTTTCGGAAGGGTTAGGGTTAGGGTTAGGGATGAAAGCACATAGGAGAAAGAGATATTCTTGAATAACTTTTTTTGTGAAGGTCGGAGAGACTTGCAAGTAGGCTCTACCCCCACTAAATGGGGTTGCGCGCATCGATCGGTACCATCCTTGAGCTTCTCCGACTTTCGGAAGGGTTAGGGTTAGGGTTAGGGATGAAAGCACATAGGAGAAAGAGATATTCTTGAATAACTTTTTTTGTGAAGGTCGGAGAGACTTGGAAAGTGGTTGCATCTGGACTAATTTGGGTCCTGCGGATCGATTGGTACCATCCCCGAGCTTGTACGACCTTCGGAAGAGGTCGACCGACGAAATTCCCCCAAATCTGAGGAGATATTCTTGAATAACTTTTTTTGTGAAGGTCGGAGAGACTTGCAAGTAGGCTCTACCCCCACTAAATGGGGTAGCGCGCATCGATCGGTACCATCCTTGAGCTTCTCCGACTTTCGGAAGGGTTAGGGTTAGGGTTAGGGATGAAAGCACATAGGAGAAAGAGATATTCTTGAATAACTTTTTTTGTGAAGGTCGGAGAGACTTGGAAAGTGGTTGCATCTGGACTAATTTGGGTCCTGCGGATCGATTGGTACCATCCCCGAGCTTGTACGACCTTCGGAAGAGGTCGACCGACGAAATTCCCCCAAATCTGAGGAGATATTCTTGAATAACTTTTTTTGTGAAGGTCGGAGAGACTTGCAAGTAGGCTCTACCCCCACTAAATGGGGTAGCGCGCATCGATCGGTACCATCCTTGAGCTTCTCCGACTTTCGGAAGGGTTAGGGTTAGGGTTAGGGATGAAAGCACATAGGAGAAAGAGATATTCTTGAATAACTTTTTTTGTGAAGGTCGGAGAGACTTGCAAGTAGGCTCTACCCCCACTAAATGGGGTTGCGCGCATCGATCGGTACCATCCTTGAGCTTCTCCGACTTTCGGAAGGGTTAGGGTTAGGGTTAGGGATGAAATCACATAGGAGAAAGAGATATTCTTGAATAACTTTTTTTGTGAAGGTCGGAGAGACTTGGAAAGTGGTTGCATCTGGACTAATTTGGGTCCTGCGGATCGATTGGTACCATCCCCGAGCTTGTACGACCTTCGGAAGAGGTCGACCGACGAAATTCCCCCAAATCTGAGGAGATATTCTTGAATAACTTTTTTTGTGAAGGTCGGAGAGACTTGCAAGTAGGCTCTACCCCCACTAAATGGGGTAGCGCGCATCGATCAGTACCATCCTTGAGCTTCTCCGACTTTCGGAAGGGTTAGGGTTAGGGTTAGGGATGAAAGCACATAGGAGAAAGAGATATTCTTGAATAACTTTTTTTGTGAAGGTCGGAGAGACTTGCAAGTAGGCTCTACCCCCACTAAATGGGGTAGCGCACATCGATCGGTACCATCCTTGAGCTTCTCCGACTTTCGGAAGGGTTAGGGTTAGGGTTAGGGATGAAAGCACATAGGAGAAAGAGATATTCTTGAATAACTTTTTTTGTGAAGGTCGGAGAGACTTGGAAAGTGGTTGCATCTGGACTAATTTGGGTCCTGCGGATCGATTGGTACCATCCCCGAGCTTGTACGACCTTCGGAAGAGGTCGACCGACGAAATTCCCCCAAATCTGAGGAGATATTCTTGAATAACTTTTTTTGTGAAGGTCGGAGAGACTTGCAAGTAGGCTCTACCCCCACTAAATGGGGTAGCGCGCATCGATCGGTACCATCCTTGAGCTTCTCCGACTTTCGGAAGGGTTAGGGTTAGGGATGAAAGCACATAGGAGAAAGAGATATTCTTGAATAACTTTTTTTGTGAAGGTCGGAGAGACTTGCAAGTACGCTCTACCCCCACTAAATGGGGTAGCGCGCATCGATCGGTACCATCCTTGAGCTTCTCCGACTTTCGGAAGGGTTAGGGTTAGGGTTAGGGATGAAAGCACATAGGAGAAAGAGATATTCTTGAATAACTTTTTTTGTGAAGGTCGGAGAGACTTGGAAAGTGGTTGCATCTGGACTAATTTGGGTCCTGCGGATCGATTGGTACCATCCCCGAGCTTGTACAACCTTCGGAAGAGGTCGACCGACGAAATTCCCCCAAATCTGAGGAGATATTCTTGAATAACTTTTTTTGTGAAGGTCGGAGAGACTTGCAAGTAGGCTCTACCCCCACTAAATGGGGTAGCGCGCATCGATCGGTACCATCCTTGAGCTTCTCCGACTTTCGGAAGGGTTAGGGTTAGGGATGAAAGCACATAGGAGAAAGAGATATTCTTGAATAACTTTTTTTGTGAAGGTCGGAGAGACTTGCAAGTACGCTCTACCCCCACTAAATGGGGTAGCGCGCATCGATCGGTACCATCCTTGAGCTTCTCCGACTTTCGGAAGGGTTAGGGTTAGGGTTAGGGATGAAAGCACATAGGAGAAAGAGATATTCTTGAATAACTTTTTTTGTGAAGGTCGGAGAGACTTGGAAAGTGGTTGCATCTGGACTAATTTGGGTCCTGCGGATCGATTGGTACCATCCCCGAGCTTGTACGACCTTCGGAAGAGGTCGACCGACGAAATTCCCCCAAATCTGAGGAGATATTCTTGAATAACTTTTTTTGTGAAGGTCGGAGAGACTTGCAAGTAGGCTCTACCCCCACTAAATGGGGTAGCGCGCATCGATCGGTACCATCCTTGAGCTTCTCCGACTTTCGGAAGGGTTAGGGTTAGGGTTAGGGATGAAAGCACATAGGAGAAAGAGATATTCTTGAATAACTTTTTTTGTGAAGGTCGGAGAGACTTGCAAGTAGGCTCTACCCCCACTAAATGGGGTAGCGCGCATCGATCGGTACTATCCTTGAGCTTCTCCGACTTTCGGAAGGGTTAGGGTTAGGGTTAGGGATGAAAGCACATAGGAGAAAGAGATATTCTTGAATAACTTTTTTTGTGAAGGTCGGAGAGACTTGGAAAGTGGTTGCATCTGGACTAATTTGGGTCCTGCGGATCGATTGGTACCATCCCCGAGCTTGTACGACCTTCGGAAGAGGTCGACCGACGAAATTCCCCCAAATCTGAGGAGATATTCTTGAATAACTTTTTTTGTGAAGGTCGGAGAGACTTGCAAGTAGGCTCTCCCCCCACTAAATGGGGTAGCGCGCATCGATCGGTACCATCCTTGAGCTTCTCTGACTTTCGGAAGGGTTAGGGTTAGGGTTAGGGATGAAAGCACATAGGAGAAAGAGATATTCTTGAATAACTTTTTTTGTGAAGGTCGGAGAGACTTGCAAGTACGCTCTACCCCCACTAAATGGGGTAGCGCGCATCGATCGGTACCATCCTTGAGCTTCTCCGACTTTCGGAAGGGTTAGGGTTAGGGTTAGGGATGAAAGCACATAGGAGAAAGAGATATTCTTGAATAACTTTTTTTGTGAAGGTCGGAGAGACTTGGAAAGTGGTTGCATCTGGACTAATTTGGGTCCTGCGGATCGATTGGTACCATCCCCGAGCTTGTACGACCTTCGGAAGAGGTCGACCGACGAAATTCCCCCAAATCTGAGGAGATATTCTTGAATAACTTTTTTTGTGAAGGTCGGAGAGACTTGCAAGTAGGCTCTACCCCCACTAAATGGGGTAGCGCACATCGATCGGTACCATCCTTGAGCTTCTCCGACTTTCGGAAGGGTTAGGGTTAGGGTTAGGGATGAAAGCACATAGGAGAAAGAGATATTCTTGAATAACTTTTTTTGTGAAGGTCGGAGAGACTTGCAAGTAGGCTCTACCCCCACTAAATGGGGTAGCGCGCATCGATCGGTACTATCCTTGAGCTTCTCCGACTTTCGGAAGGGTTAGGGTTAGGGTTAGGGATGAAAGCACATAGGAGAAAGAGATATTCTTGAATAACTTTTTTTGTGAAGGTCGGAGAGACTTGGAAAGTGGTTGCATCTGGACTAATTTGGGTCCTGCAGATCGATTGGTACCATCCCCGAGCTTGTACGACCTTCGGAAGAGGTCGACCGACGAAATTCCCCCAAATCTGAGGAGATATTCTTGAATAACTTTTTTTGTGAAGGTCGGAGAGACTTGCAAGTAGGCTCTACCCCCACTAAATGGGGTAGCGCGCATCGATCGGTACCATCCTTGAGCTTCTCCGACTTTCGGAAGGGTTAGGGTTAGGGATGAAAGCACATAGGAGAAAGAGATATTCTTGAATAACTTTTTTTGTGAAGGTCGGAGAGACTTGCAAGTAGGCTCTACCCCCACTAAATGGGGTTGCGCGCATCGATCGGTACCATCCTTGAGCTTCTCCGACTTTCGGAAGGGTTAGGGTTAGGGTTAGGGATGAAAGCACATAGGAGAAAGAGATATTCTTGAATAACTTTTTTTGTGAAGGTCGGAGAGACTTGGAAAGTGGTTGCATCTGGACTAATTTGGGTCCTGCGGATCGATTGGTACCATCCCCGAGCTTGTACAACCTTCGGAAGAGGTCGACCGACGAAATTCCCCCAAATCTGAGGAGATATTCTTGAATAACTTTTTTTGTGAAGGTCGGAGAGACTTGCAAGTAGGCTCTACCCCCACTAAATGGGGTAGCGCGCATCGATCGGTACCATCCTTGAGCTTCTCCAACTTTCGGAAGGGTTAGGGTTAGGGATGAAAGCACATAGGAGAAAGAGATATTCTTGAATAACTTTTTTTGTGAAGGTCGGAGAGACTTGCAAGTAGGCTCTACCCCCACTAAATGGGGTAGCGCGCATCGATCGGTACTATCCTTGAGCTTCTCCGACTTTCGGAAGGGTTAGGGTTAGGGTTAGGGATGAAAGCACATAGGAGAAAGAGATATTCTTGAATAACTTTTTTTGTGAAGGTCGGAGAGACTTGGAAAGTGGTTGCATCTGGACTAATTTGGGTCCTGCAGATCGATTGGTACCATCCCCGAGCTTGTACGACCTTCGGAAGAGGTCGACCGACGAAATTCCCCCAAATCTGAGGAGATATTCTTGAATAACTTTTTTTGTGAAGGTCGGAGAGACTTGCAAGTAGGCTCTACCCCCACTAAATGGGGTAGCGCGCATCGATCGGTACCATCCTTGAGCTTCTCCGACTTTCGGAAGGGTTAGGGTTAGGGATGAAAGCACATAGGAGAAAGAGATATTCTTGAATAACTTTTTTTGTGAAGGTTGGAGAGACTTGCAAGTAGGCTCTACCCCCACTAAATGGGGTTGCGCGCATCGATCGGTACCATCTTTGAGCTTCTCCGACTTTCGGAAGGGTTAGGGTTAGGGTTAGGGATGAAAGCACATAGGAGAAAGAGATATTCTTGAATAACTTTTTTTGTGAAGGTCGGAGAGACTTGGAAAGTGGTTGCATCTGGACTAATTTGGGTCTTGCAGATCGATTGGTACCATCCCCGAGCTTGTACAACCTTCGGAAGAGGTCGACCGACGAAATTCCCCCAAATCTGAGGAGATATTCTTGAATAACTTTTTTTGTGAAGGTCGGAGAGACTTGCAAGTAGGCTCTACCCCCACTAAATGGGGTAGCGCGCATCGATCGGTACCATCCTTGAGCTTCTCCGACTTTCGGAAGGGTTAGGGTTAGGGTTAGGGATGAAAGCACATAGGAGAAAGAGATATTCTTGAATAACTTTTTTTGTGAAGGTCGGAGAGACTTGCAAGTAGGCTCTACCCCCACTAAATGGGGTAGCGCGCATCGATCGGTACCATCCTTGAGCTTCTCCGACTTTCGGAAGGGTTAGGGTTAGGGTTAGGGATGAAAGCACATAGGAGAAAGAGATATTCTTGAATAACTTTTTTTTTGAAGGTCGGAGAGACTTGGAAAGTGGTTGCATCTGGACTAATTTGGGTCCTGCGGATCGATTGGTACCATCCCCGAGCTTGTACGACCTTCGGAAGAGGTCGACCGACGAAATTCCCCCAAATCTGAGGAGATATTCTTGAATAACTTTTTTTGTGAAGGTCGGAGAGACTTGCAAGTAGGCTCTACCCCCACTAAATGGGGTAGCGCGCATCGATCGGTACCATCCTTGAGCTTCTCCGACTTTCGGAAGGGTTAGGGTTAGGGTTAGGGATGAAAGCACATAGGAGAAAGAGATATTCTTGAATAACTTTTTTTGTGAAGGTCGGAGAGACTTGCAAGTAGGCTCTACCCCCACTAAATGGGGTTGCGCGCATCGATCGGTACCATCCTTGAGCTTCTCCGACTTTCGGAAGGGTTAGGGTTAGGGTTAGGGATGAAAGCACATAGGAGAAAGAGATATTCTTGAATAACTTTTTTTGTGAAGGTCGGAGAGACTTGGAAAGTGGTTGCATCTGGACTAATTTGGGTCCTGCGGATCGATTGGTACCATCCCCGAGCTTGTAAGACCTTCGGAAGAGGTCGACCGACGAAATTCCCCCAAATCTGAGGAGATATTCTTGAATAACTTTTTTTGTGAAGGTCGGAGAGACTTGCAAGTAGGCTCTACCCCCACTAAATGGGGTAGCGCGCATCGATCGGTACCATCCTTGAGCTTCTCCGACTTTCGGAAGGGTTAGGGTTAGGGATGAAAGCACATAGGAGAAAGAGATATTCTTGAATAACTTTTTTTGTGAAGGTCGGAGAGACTTGCAAGTACGCTCTACCCCCACTAAATGGGGTAGCGCGCATCGATCGGTACCATCCTTGAGCTTCTCCGACTTTCGGAAGGGTTAGGGTTAGGGTTAGGGATGAAAGCACATAGGAGAAAGAGATATTCTTGAATAACTTTTTTTGTGAAGGTCGGAGAGACTTGGAAAGTGGTTGCATCTGGACTAATTTGGGTCCTGCGGATCGATTGGTACCATCCCCGAGCTTGTACGACCTTCGGAAGAGGTCGACCGACGAAATTCCCCCAAATCTGAGGAGATATTCTTGAATAACTTTTTTTGTGAAGGTCGGAGAGACTTGCAAGTAGGCTCTACCCCCACTAAATGGGGTAGCGCGCATCGATCGGTACCATCCTTGAGCTTCTCCGACTTTCGGAAGGGTTAGGGTTAGGGTTAGGGATGAAAGCACATAGGAGAAAGAGATATTCTTGAATAACTTTTTTTGTGAAGGTCGGAGAGACTTGCAAGTAGGCTCTACCCCCACTAAATGGGGTAGCGCGCATCGATCGGTACTATCTTTGAGCTTCTCCGACTTTCGGAAGGGTTAGGGTTAGGGTTAGGGATGAAAGCACATAGGAGAAAGAGATATTCTTGAATAACTTTTTTTGTGAAGGTCGGAGAGACTTGGAAAGTGGTTGCATCTGGACTAATTTGGGTCCTGCGGATCGATTGGTACCATCCCCGAGCTTGTACGACCTTCGGAAGAGGTCGACCGACGAAATTCCCCCAAATCTGAGGAGATATTCTTGAATAACTTTTTTTGTGAAGGTCGGAGAGACTTGCAAGTAGGCTCTACCCCCACTAAATGGGGTAGCGCGCATCGATCGGTACCATCCTTGAGCTTCTCCGACTTTCGGAAGGGTTAGGGTTAGGGTTAGGGATGAAAGCACATAGGAGAAAGAGATATTCTTGAATAACTTTTTTTGTGAAGGTCGGAGAGACTTGCAAGTAGGCTCTACCCCCACTAAATGGGGTAGCGCGCATCGATCGGTACTATCCTTGAGCTTCTCCGACTTTCGGAAGGGTTAGGGTTAGGGTTAGGGATGAAAGCACATAGGAGAAAGAGATATTCTTGAATAACTTTTTTTGTGAAGGTCGGAGAGACTTGAAAAGTGGTTGCATCTGGACTAATTTGGGTCCTGCGGATCGATTGGTACCATCCCCGAGCTTGTACGACCTTCGGAAGAGGTCGACCGACGAAATTCCCCCAAATCTGAGGAGATATTCTTGAATAACTTTTTTTGTGAAGGTCGGAGAGACTTGCAAGTAGGCTCTCCCCCCACTAAATGGGGTAGCGCGCATCGATCGGTACCATCCTTGAGCTTCTCCGACTTTCGGAAGGGTTAGGGTTAGGGTTAGGGATGAAAGCACATAGGAGAAAGAGATATTCTTGAATAACTTTTTTTGTGAAGGTCGGAGAGACTTGCAAGTACGCTCTACCCCCACTAAATGGGGTTGCGCGCATCGATCGGTACCATCCTTGAGCTTCTCCGACTTTCGGAAGGGTTAGGGTTAGGGATGAAAGCACATAGGAGAAAGAGATATTCTTGAATAACTTTTTTTGTGAAGGTCGCAGAGACTTGCAAGTAGGCTCTACCCCCACTAAATGGGGTTGCGCGCATCGATCGGTACCATCCTTGAGCTTCTCCGACTTTCGGAAGGGTTAGGGTTAGGGTTAGGGATGAAAGCACATAGGAGAAAGAGATATTCTTGAATAACTTTTTTTGTGAAGGTCGGAGAGACTTGGAAAGTGGTTGCATCTGGACTAATTTGGGTCCTGCGGATCGATTGGTACCATCCCCGAGCTTGTACAACCTTCGGAAGAGGTCGACCGACGAAATTCCCCCAAATCTGAGGAGATATTCTTGAATAACTTTTTTTGTGAAGGTCGGAGAGACTTGCAAGTAGGCTCTACCCCCACTAAATGGGGTAGCGCGCATCGATCGGTACCATCCTTGAGCTTCTCAGACTTTCGGAAGGGTTAGGGTTAGGGTTAGGGATGAAAGCACATAGGAGAAAGAGATATTCTTGAATAACTTTTTTTGTGAAGGTCGGAGAGACTTGGAAAGTGGTTGCATCTGGACTAATTTGGGTCCTGCGGATCGATTGGTACCATCCCCGAGCTTGTACGACCTTCGGAAGAGGTCGACCGACGAAATTCCCCCAAATCTGAGGAGATATTCTTGAATAACTGTTTTTGTGAAGGACGGAGAGACTTGCAAGTAGGCTCTACCCCCACTAAATGGGGTAGCGCGCATCGATCGGTACCATCCTTGAGCTTCTCCGACTTTCGGAAGGGTTAGGGTTAGGGTTAGGGATGAAAGCACATAGGAGAAAGAGATATTCTTGAATAACTTTTTTTGTGAAGGTCGGAGAGACTTGCAAGTAGGCTCTACCCCCACTAAATGGGGTTGCGCGCATCGATCGGTACCATCCTTGAGCTTCTCCGACTTTCGGAAGGGTTAGGGTTAGGGTTAGGGAGGAAAGCACATAGGAGAAAGAGATATTCTTGAATAACTTTTTTTGTGAAGGTCGGAGAGACTTGGAAAGTGGTTGCATCTGGACTAATTTGGGTCCTGCGGATCGATTGGTACCATCCCCGAGCTTGTACGACCTTCGGAAGAGGTCGACCGACGAAATTCCCCCAAATCTGAGGAGATATTCTTGAATAACTGTTTTTGTGAAGGACGGAGAGACTTGCAAGTAGGCTCTACCCCCACTAAATGGGGTAGCGCGCATCGATCGGTACCATCCTTGAGCTTCTCCGACTTTCGGAAGGGTTAGGGTTAGGGTTAGGGATGAAAGCACATAGGAGAAAGAGATATTCTTGAATAACTTTTTTTGTGAAGGTCGGAGAGACTTGCAAGTAGGCTCTACCCCCACTAAATGGGGTAGCGCGCATCGATCGGTACTATCCTTGAGCTTCTCCGACTTTCGGAAGGGTTAGGGTTAGGGTTAGGGATGAAAGCACATAGGAGAAAGAGATATTCTTGAATAACTTTTTTTGTGAAGGTCGGAGAGACTTGGAAAGTGGTTGCATCTGGACTAATTTGGGTCCTGCGGATCGATTGGTACCATCCCCGAGCTTGTACGACCTTCGGAAGAGGTCGACCGACGAAATTCCCCCAAATCTGAGGAGATATTCTTGAATAACTTTTTTTGTGAAGGTCGGAGAGACTTGCAAGTAGGCTCTACCCCCACTAAATGGGGTAGCGCGCATCGATCGGTACCATCCTTGAGCTTCTCAGACTTTCGGAAGGGTTAGGGTTAGGGTTAGGGATGAAAGCACATAGGAGAAAGAGATATTCTTGAATAACTTTTTTTGTGAAGGTCGGAGAGACTTGCAAGTAGGCTCTACCCCCACTAAATGGGGTTGCGCGCATCGATCGGTACCATCCTTGAGCTTCTCCGACTTTCGGAAGGGTTAGGGTTAGGGTTAGGGATGAAAGCACATAGGAGAAAGAGATATTCTTGAATAACTTTTTTTGTGAAGGTCGGAGAGACTTGGAAAGTGGTTGCATCTGGACTAATTTGGGTCCTGCGGATCGATTGGTACCATCCCCGAGCTTGTACGACCTTCGGAAGAGGTCGACCGACGAAATTCCCCCAAATCTGAGGAGATATTCTTGAATAACTTTTTTTGTGAAGGTCGGAGAGACTTGCAAGTAGGCTCTACCCCCACTAAATGGGGTAGCGCGCATCGATCGGTACCATTCTTGAGCTTCTCCGACTTTCGGAAGGGTTAGGGTTAGGGTTAGGGATGAAAGCACATAGGAGAAAGAGATATTCTTGAATAACTTTTTTTGTGAAGGTCGGAGAGACTTGGAAAGTGGTTGCATCTGGACTAATTTGGGTCCTGCGGATCGATTGGTACCATCCCCGAGCTTGTACGACCTTCGGAAGAGGTCGACCGACGAAATTCCCCCAAATCTGAGGAGATATTCTTGAATAACTTTTTTTGTGAAGGTCGGAGAGACTTGCAAGTAGGCTCTACCCCCACTAAATGGGGTAGCGCGCATCGATCGGTACCATCCTTGAGCTTCTCCGACTTTCGGAAGGGTTAGGGTTAGGGTTAGGGATGAAAGCACATAGGAGAAAGAGATATTCTTGAATAACTTTTTTTGTGAAGGTCGGAGAGACTTGCAAGTAGGCTCTACCCCCACTAAATGGGGTTGCGCGCATCGATCGGTACCATCCTTGAGCTTCTCCGACTTTCGGAAGGGTTAGGGTTAGGGTTAGGGATGAAATCACATAGGAGAAAGAGATATTCTTGAATAACTTTTTTTGTGAAGGTCGGAGAGACTTGGAAAGTGGTTGCATCTGGACTAATTTGGGTCCTGCGGATCGATTGGTACCATCCCCGAGCTTGTACGACCTTCGGAAGAGGTCGACCGACGAAATTCCCCCAAATCTGAGGAGATATTCTTGAATAACTTTTTTTGTGAAGGTCGGAGAGACTTGCAAGTAGGCTCTACCCCCACTAAATGGGGTAGCGCGCATCGATCAGTACCATCCTTGAGCTTCTCCGACTTTCGGAAGGGTTAGGGTTAGGGTTAGGGATGAAAGCACATAGGAGAAAGAGATATTCTTGAATAACTTTTTTTGTGAAGGTCGGAGAGACTTGCAAGTAGGCTCTACCCCCACTAAATGGGGTAGCGCACATCGATCGGTACCATCCTTGAGCTTCTCCGACTTTCGGAAGGGTTAGGGTTAGGGTTAGGGATGAAAGCACATAGGAGAAAGAGATATTCTTGAATAACTTTTTTTGTGAAGGTCGGAGAGACTTGGAAAGTGGTTGCATCTGGACTAATTTGGGTCCTGCGGATCGATTGGTACCATCCCCGAGCTTGTACGACCTTCGGAAGAGGTCGACCGACGAAATTCCCCCAAATCTGAGGAGATATTCTTGAATAACTTTTTTTGTGAAGGTCGGAGAGACTTGCAAGTAGGCTCTACCCCCACTAAATGGGGTAGCGCGCATCGATCGGTACCATCCTTGAGCTTCTCCGACTTTCGGAAGGGTTAGGGTTAGGGTTAGGGATGAAAGCACATAGGAGAAAGAGATATTCTTGAATAACTTTTTTTGTGAAGGTCGGAGAGACTTGCAAGTAGGCTCTACCCCCACTAAATGGGGTTGCGCGCATCGATCGGTACCATCCTTGAGCTTCTCCGACTTTCGGAAGGGTTAGGGTTAGGGTTAGGGATGAAAGCACATAGGAGAAAGAGATATTCTTGAATAACTTTTTTTGTGAAGGTCGGAGAGACTTGGAAAGTGGTTGCATCTGGACTAATTTGGGTCCTGCGGATCGATTGGTACCATCCCCGAGCTTGTACGACCTTCGGAAGAGGTCGACCGACGAAATTCCCCCAAATCTGAGGAGATATTCTTGAATAACTTTTTTTGTGAAGGTCGGAGAGACTTGCAAGTAGGCTCTACCCCCACTAAATGGGGTAGCGCGCATCGATCGGTACCATCCTTGAGCTTCTCCGACTTTCGGAAGGGTTAGGGTTAGGGTTAGGGATGAAAGCACATAGGAGAAAGAGATATTCTTGAATAACTTTTTTTGTGAAGGTCGGAGAGACTTGCAAGTAGGCTGTACCCCCACTAAATGGGGTAGCGCGCATCGATCGGTACCATCCTTGAGCTTCTCCGACTTTCGGAAGGGTTAGGGTTAGGGTTAGGGATGAAAGCACATAGGAGAAAGAGATATTCTTGAATAACTTTTTTTGTGAAGGTCGGAGAGACTTGCAAGTAGGCTCTACCCCCACTAAATGGGGTTGCGCGCATCGATCGGTACCATCATTGAGCTTCTCCGACTTTCGGAAGGGTTAGGGTTAGGGTTAGGGATGAAAGCACATAGGAGAAAGAGATATTCTTGAATAACTTTTTTTGTGAAGGTCGGAGAGACTTGGAAAGTGGTTGCATCTGGACTAATTTGGGTCCTGCGGATCGATTGGTACCATCCCCGAGCTTGTACGACCTTCGGAAGAGGTCGACCGACGAAATTCCCCCAAATCTGAGGAGATATTCTTGAATAACTTTTTTTGTGAAGGTCGGAGAGACTTGCAAGTAGGCTCTACCCCCACTAAATGGGGTAGCGCGCATCGATCGGTACCAATCTTTGAGCTTCTCCGACTTTCGGAAGGGTTAGGGTTAGGGTTAGGGATGAAAGCACATAGGAGAAAGAGATATTCTTGAATAACTTTTTTTGTGAAGGTCGGAGAGACTTGCAAGTACGCTCTACCCCCACTAAATGGGGTAGCGCGCATCGATCGGTACCATCCTTGAGCTTCTCCGACTTTCGGAAGGGTTAGGGTTAGGGTTAGGGATGAAAGCACATAGGAGAAAGAGATATTCTTGAATAACTTTTTTTGTGAAGGTCGGAGAGACTTGGAAAGTGGTTGCATCTGGACTAATTTGGGTCCTGCGGATCGATTGGTACCATCCCCGAGCTTGTACGACCTTCGGAAGAGGTCGACCGACGAAATTCCCCCAAATCTGAGGAGATATTCTTGAATAACTTTTTTTGTGAAGGTCGGAGAGACTTGCAAGTAGGCTCTACCCCCACTAAATGGGGTAGCGCGCATCGATCGGTACCATCCTTGAGCTTCTCCGACTTTCGGAAGGGTTAGGGTTAGGGTTAGGGATGAAAGCACATAGGAGAAAGAGATATTCTTGAATAACTTTTTTTGTGAAGGTCGGAGAGACTTGCAAGTAGGCTCTACCCCCACTAAATGGGGTAGCGCGCATCGATCGGTACTATCCTTGAGCTTCTCCGACTTTCGGAAGGGTTAGGGTTAGGGTTAGGGATGAAAGCACATAGGAGAAAGAGATATTCTTGAATAACTTTTTTTGTGAAGGTCGGAGAGACTTGGAAAGTGGTTGCATCTGGACTAATTTGGGTCCTGCGGATCGATTGGTACCATCCCCGAGCTTGTACGACCTTCGGAAGAGGTCGACCGACGAAATTCCCCCAAATCTGAGGAGATATTCTTGAATAACTGTTTTTGTGAAGGACGGAGAGACTTGCAAGTAGGCTCTACCCCCACTAAATGGGGTAGCGCGCATCGATCGGTACCATCCTTGAGCTTCTCCGACTTTCGGAAGGGTTAGGGTTAGGGTTAGGGATGAAAGCACATAGGAGAAAGAGATATTCTTGAATAACTTTTTTTGTGAAGGTCGGAGAGACTTGCAAGTAGGCTCTACCCCCACTAAATGGGGTTGCGCGCATCGATCGGTACCATCCTTGAGCTTCTCCGACTTTCGGAAGGGTTAGGGTTAGGGTTAGGGAGGAAAGCACATAGGAGAAAGAGATATTCTTGAATAACTTTTTTTGTGAAGGTCGGAGAGACTTGGAAAGTGGTTGCATCTGGACTAATTTGGGTCCTGCGGATCGATTGGTACCATCCCCGAGCTTGTACGACCTTCGGAAGAGGTCGACCGACGAAATTCCCCCAAATCTGAGGAGATATTCTTGAATAACTGTTTTTGTGAAGGACGGAGAGACTTGCAAGTAGGCTCTACCCCCACTAAATGGGGTAGCGCGCATCGATCGGTACCATCCTTGAGCTTCTCCGACTTTCGGAAGGGTTAGGGTTAGGGATGAAAGCACATAGGAGAAAGAGATATTCTTGAATAACTTTTTTTGTGAAGGTCGGAGAGACTTGCAAGTAGGCTCTACCCCCACTAAATGGGGTAGCGCGCATCGATCGGTACTATCCTTGAGCTTCTCCGACTTTCGGAAGGGTTAGGGTTAGGGTTAGGGATGAAAGCACATAGGAGAAAGAGATATTCTTGAATAACTTTTTTTGTGAAGGTCGGAGAGACTTGGAAAGTGGTTGCATCTGGACTAATTTGGGTCCTGCGGATCGATTGGTACCATCCCCGAGCTTGTACGACCTTCGGAAGAGGTCGACCGACGAAATTCCCCCAAATCTGAGGAGATATTCTTGAATAACTTTTTTTGTGAAGGTCGGAGAGACTTGCAAGTAGGCTCTACCCCCACTAAATGGGGTAGCGCGCATCGATCGGTACCATCCTTGAGCTTCTCAGACTTTCGGAAGGGTTAGGGTTAGGGTTAGGGATGAAAGCACATAGGAGAAAGAGATATTCTTGAATAACTTTTTTTGTGAAGGTCGGAGAGACTTGCAAGTAGGCTCTACCCCCACTAAATGGGGTTGCGCGCATCGATCGGTACCATCCTTGAGCTTCTCCGACTTTCGGAAGGGTTAGGGTTAGGGTTAGGGATGAAAGCACATAGGAGAAAGAGATATTCTTGAATAACTTTTTTTGTGAAGGTCGGAGAGACTTGGAAAGTGGTTGCATCTGGACTAATTTGGGTCCTGCGGATCGATTGGTACCATCCCCGAGCTTGTACGACCTTCGGAAGAGGTCGACCGACGAAATTCCCCCAAATCTGAGGAGATATTCTTGAATAACTTTTTTTGTGAAGGTCGGAGAGACTTGCAAGTAGGCTCTACCCCCACTAAATGGGGTAGCGCGCATCGATCGGTACCATTCTTGAGCTTCTCCGACTTTCGGAAGGGTTAGGGTTAGGGTTAGGGATGAAAGCACATAGGAGAAAGAGATATTCTTGAATAACTTTTTTTGTGAAGGTCGGAGAGACTTGGAAAGTGGTTGCATCTGGACTAATTTGGGTCCTGCGGATCGATTGGTACCATCCCCGAGCTTGTACGACCTTCGGAAGAGGTCGACCGACGAAATTCCCCCAAATCTGAGGAGATATTCTTGAATAACTTTTTTTTTGAAGGTCGGAGAGACTTGCAAGTAGGCTCTACCCCCACTAAATGGGGTAGCGCGCATCGATCGGTACCATCCTTGAGCTTCTCCGACTTTCGGAAGGGTTAGGGTTAGGGTTAGGGATGAAAGCACATAGGAGAAAGAGATATTCTTGAATAACTTTTTTTGTGAAGGTCGGAGAGACTTGCAAGTAGGCTCTACCCCCACTAAATGGGGTTGCGCGCATCGATCGGTACCATCCTTGAGCTTCTCCGACTTTCGGAAGGGTTAGGGTTAGGGTTAGGGATGAAATCACATAGGAGAAAGAGATATTCTTGAATAACTTTTTTTGTGAAGGTCGGAGAGACTTGGAAAGTGGTTGCATCTGGACTAATTTGGGTCCTGCGGATCGATTGGTACCATCCCCGAGCTTGTACGACCTTCGGAAGAGGTCGACCGACGAAATTCCCCCAAATCTGAGGAGATATTCTTGAATAACTTTTTTTGTGAAGGTCGGAGAGACTTGCAAGTAGGCTCTACCCCCACTAAATGGGGTAGCGCGCATCGATCAGTACCATCCTTGAGCTTCTCCGACTTTCGGAAGGGTTAGGGTTAGGGTTAGGGATGAAAGCACATAGGAGAAAGAGATATTCTTGAATAACTTTTTTTGTGAAGGTCGGAGAGACTTGCAAGTAGGCTCTACCCCCACTAAATGGGGTAGCGCACATCGATCGGTACCATCCTTGAGCTTCTCCGACTTTCGGAAGGGTTAGGGTTAGGGTTAGGGATGAAAGCACATAGGAGAAAGAGATATTCTTGAATAACTTTTTTTGTGAAGGTCGGAGAGACTTGGAAAGTGGTTGCATCTGGACTAATTTGGGTCCTGCGGATCGATTGGTACCATCCCCGAGCTTGTACGACCTTCGGAAGAGGTCGACCGACGAAATTCCCCCAAATCTGAGGAGATATTCTTGAATAACTTTTTTTGTGAAGGTCGGAGAGACTTGCAAGTAGGCTCTACCCCCACTAAATGGGGTAGCGCGCATCGATCGGTACCATCCTTGAGCTTCTCCGACTTTCGGAAGGGTTAGGGTTAGGGTTAGGGATGAAAGCACATAGGAGAAAGAGATATTCTTGAATAACTTTTTTTGTGAAGGTCGGAGAGACTTGCAAGTAGGCTCTACCCCCACTAAATGGGGTTGCGCGCATCGATCGGTACCATCCTTGAGCTTCTCCGACTTTCGGAAGGGTTAGGGTTAGGGTTAGGGATGAAAGCACATAGGAGAAAGAGATATTCTTGAATAACTTTTTTTGTGAAGGTCGGAGAGACTTGGAAAGTGGTTGCATCTGGACTAATTTGGGTCCTGCGGATCGATTGGTACCATCCCCGAGCTTGTACGACCTTCGGAAGAGGTCGACCGACGAAATTCCCCCAAATCTGAGGAGATATTCTTGAATAACTTTTTTTGTGAAGGTCGGAGAGACTTGCAAGTAGGCTCTACCCCCACTAAATGGGGTAGCGCGCATCGATCGGTACCATCCTTGAGCTTCTCCGACTTTCGGAAGGGTTAGGGTTAGGGTTAGGGATGAAAGCACATAGGAGAAAGAGATATTCTTGAATAACTTTTTTTGTGAAGGTCGGAGAGACTTGCAAGTAGGCTGTACCCCCACTAAATGGGGTAGCGCGCATCGATCGGTACCATCCTTGAGCTTCTCCGACTTTCGGAAGGGTTAGGGTTAGGGTTAGGGATGAAAGCACATAGGAGAAAGAGATATTCTTGAATAACTTTTTTTGTGAAGGTCGGAGAGACTTGGAAAGTGGTTGCATCTGGACTAATTTGGGTCCTGCGGATCGATTGGTACCATCCCCGAGCTTGTACGACCTTCGGAAGAGGTCGACCGACGAAATTCCCCCAAATCTGAGGAGATATTCTTGAATAACTTTTTTTGTGAAGGTCGGAGAGACTTGCAAGTAGGCTCTACCCCCACTAAATGGGGTAGCGCGCATCGATCGGTACCATCCTTGAGCTTCTCCGACTTTCGGAAGGGTTAGGGTTAGGGTTAGGGATGAAAGCACATAGGAGAAAGAGATATTCTTGAATAACTTTTTTTGTGAAGGTCGGAGAGACTTGCAAGTAGGCTCTACCCCCACTAAATGGGGTTGCGCGCATCGATCGGTACCATCATTGAGCTTCTCCGACTTTCGGAAGGGTTAGGGTTAGGGTTAGGGATGAAAGCACATAGGAGAAAGAGATATTCTTGAATAACTTTTTTTGTGAAGGTCGGAGAGACTTGGAAAGTGGTTGCATCTGGACTAATTTGGGTCCTGCGGATCGATTGGTACCATCCCCGAGCTTGTACGACCTTCGGAAGAGGTCGACCGACGAAATTCCCCCAAATCTGAGGAGATATTCTTGAATAACTTTTTTTGTGAAGGTCGGAGAGACTTGCAAGTAGGCTCTACCCCCACTAAATGGGGTAGCGCGCATCGATCGGTACCAATCTTTGAGCTTCTCCGACTTTCGGAAGGGTTAGGGTTAGGGTTAGGGATGAAAGCACATAGGAGAAAGAGATATTCTTGAATAACTTTTTTTGTGAAGGTCGGAGAGACTTGCAAGTACGCTCTACCCCCACTAAATGGGGTAGCGCGCATCGATCGGTACCATCCTTGAGCTTCTCCGACTTTCGGAAGGGTTAGGGTTAGGGTTAGGGATGAAAGCACATAGGAGAAAGAGATATTCTTGAATAACTTTTTTTGTGAAGGTCGGAGAGACTTGGAAAGTGGTTGCATCTGGACTAATTTGGGTCCTGCGGATCGATTGGTACCATCCCCGAGCTTGTACGACCTTCGGAAGAGGTCGACCGACGAAATTCCCCCAAATCTGAGGAGATATTCTTGAATAACTTTTTTTGTGAAGGTCGGAGAGACTTGCAAGTAGGCTCTACCCCCACTAAATGGGGTAGCGCGCATCGATCGGTACCATCCTTGAGCTTCTCCGACTTTCGGAAGGGTTAGGGTTAGGGTTAGGGATGAAAGCACATAGGAGAAAGAGATATTCTTGAATAACTTTTTTTGTGAAGGTCGGAGAGACTTGCAAGTAGGCTCTACCCCCACTAAATGGGGTAGCGCGCATCGATCGGTACTATCCTTGAGCTTCTCCGACTTTCGGAAGGGTTAGGGTTAGGGTTAGGGATGAAAGCACATAGGAGAAAGAGATATTCTTGAATAACTTTTTTTGTGAAGGTCGGAGAGACTTGGAAAGTGGTTGCATCTGGACTAATTTGGGTCCTGCGGATCGATTGGTACCATCCCCGAGCTTGTACGACCTTCGGAAGAGGTCGACCGACGAAATTCCCCCAAATCTGAGGAGATATTCTTGAATAACTTTTTTTGTGAAGGTCGGAGAGACTTGCAAGTAGGCTCTCCCCCCACTAAATGGGGTAGCGCGCATCGATCGGTACCATCCTTGAGCTTCTCCGACTTTCGGAAGGGTTAGGGTTAGGGTTAGGGATGAAAGCACATAGGAGAAAGAGATATTCTTGAATAACTTTTTTTGTGAAGGTCGGAGAGACTTGCAAGTACGCTCTACCCCCACTAAATGGGGTAGCGCTCATCGATCGGTACCATCCTTGAGCTTCTCCGACTTTCGGAAGGGTTAGGGTTAGGGTTAGGGATGAAAGCACATAGGAGAAAGAGATATTCTTGAATAACTTTTTTTGTGAAGGTCGGAGAGACTTGGAAAGTGGTTGCATCTGGACTAATTTGGGTCCTGCGGATCGATTGGTACCATCCCCGAGCTTGTACGACCTTCGGAAGAGGTCGACCGACGAAATTCCCCCAAATCTGAGGAGATATTCTTGAATAACTTTTTTTGTGAAGGTCGGAGAGACTTGCAAGTAGGCTCTACCCCCACTAAATGGGGTAGCGCACATCGATCGGTACCATCCTTGAGCTTCTCCGACTTTCGGAAGGGTTAGGGTTAGGGTTAGGGATGAAAGCACATAGGAGAAAGAGATATTCTTGAATAACTTTTTTTGTGAAGGTCGGAGAGACTTGCAAGTAGGCTCTACCCCCACTAAATGGGGTAGCGCGCATCGATCGGTACTATCCTTGAGCTTCTCCGACTTTCGGAAGGGTTAGGGTTAGGGTTAGGGATGAAAGCACATAGGAGAAAGAGATATTCTTGAATAACTTTTTTTGTGAAGGTCGGAGAGACTTGGAAAGTGGTTGCATCTGGACTAATTTGGGTCCTGCAGATCGATTGGTACCATCCCCGAGCTTGTACGACCTTCGGAAGAGGTCGACCGACGAAATTCCCCCAAATCTGAGGAGATATTCTTGAATAACTTTTTTTGTGAAGGTCGGAGAGACTTGCAAGTAGGCTCTACCCCCACTAAATGGGGTAGCGCGCATCGATCGGTACCATCCTTGAGCTTCTCCGACTTTCGGAAGGGTTAGGGTTAGGGATGAAAGCACATAGGAGAAAGAGATATTCTTGAATAACTTTTTTTGTGAAGGTCGGAGAGACTTGCAAGTAGGCTCTACCCCCACTAAATGGGGTTGCGCGCATCGATCGGTACCATCCTTGAGCTTCTCCGACTTTCGGAAGGGTTAGGGTTAGGGTTAGGGATGAAAGCACATAGGAGAAAGAGATATTCTTGAATAACTTTTTTTGTGAAGGTCGGAGAGACTTGGAAAGTGGTTGCATCTGGACTAATTTGGGTCCTGCGGATCGATTGGTACCATCCCCGAGCTTGTACAACCTTCGGAAGAGGTCGACCGACGAAATTCCCCCAAATCTGAGGAGATATTCTTGAATAACTTTTTTTGTGAAGGTCGGAGAGACTTGCAAGTAGGCTCTACCCCCACTAAATGGGGTAGCGCGCATCGATCGGTACCATCCTTGAGCTTCTCCAACTTTCGGAAGGGTTAGGGTTAGGGATGAAAGCACATAGGAGAAAGAGATATTCTTGAATAACTTTTTTTGTGAAGGTCGGAGAGACTTGCAAGTAGGCTCTACCCCCACTAAATGGGGTAGCGCGCATCGATCGGTACTATCCTTGAGCTTTTCCGACTTTCGGAAGGGTTAGGGTTAGGGTTAGGGATGAAAGCACATAGGAGAAAGAGATATTCTTGAATAACTTTTTTTGTGAAGGTCGGAGAGACTTGGAAAGTGGTTGCATCTGGACTAATTTGGGTCCTGCAGATCGATTGGTACCATCCCCGAGCTTGTACGACCTTCGGAAGAGGTCGACCGACGAAATTCCCCCAAATCTGAGGAGATATTCTTGAATAACTTTTTTTGTGAAGGTCGGAGAGACTTGCAAGTAGGCTCTACCCCCACTAAATGGGGTAGCGCGCATCGATCGGTACCATCCTTGAGCTTCTCCGACTTTCGGAAGGGTTAGGGTTAGGGATGAAAGCACATAGGAGAAAGAGATATTCTTGAATAACTTTTTTTGTGAAGGTTGGAGAGACTTGCAAGTAGGCTCTACCCCCACTAAATGGGGTTGCGCGCATCGATCGGTACCATCTTTGAGCTTCTCCGACTTTCGGAAGGGTTAGGGTTAGGGTTAGGGATGAAAGCACATAGGAGAAAGAGATATTCTTGAATAACTTTTTTTGTGAAGGTCGGAGAGACTTGGAAAGTGGTTGCATCTGGACTAATTTGGGTCTTGCAGATCGATTGGTACCATCCCCGAGCTTGTACAACCTTCGGAAGAGGTCGACCGACGAAATTCCCCCAAATCTGAGGAGATATTCTTGAATAACTTTTTTTGTGAAGGTCGGAGAGACTTGGAAAGTGGTTGCATCTGGACTAATTTGGGTCCTGCGGATCGATTGGTACCATCCCCGAGCTTGTACGACCTTCGGAAGAGGTCGACCGACGAAATTCCCCCAAATCTGAGGAGATATTCTTGAATAACTTTTTTTGTGAAGGTCGGAGAGACTTGCAAGTAGGCTCTACCCCCACTAAATGGGGTAGCGCGCATCGATCGGTACCATCCTTGAGCTTCTCCGACTTTCGGAAGGGTTAGGGTTAGGGTTAGGGATGAAAGCACATAGGAGAAAGAGATATTCTTGAATAACTTTTTTTGTGAAGGTCGGAGAGACTTGCAAGTAGGCTGTACCCCCACTAAATGGGGTAGCGCGCATCGATCGGTACCATCCTTGAGCTTCTCCGACTTTCGGAAGGGTTAGGGTTAGGGTTAGGGATGAAAGCACATAGGAGAAAGAGATATTCTTGAATAACTTTTTTTGTGAAGGTCGGAGAGACTTGGAAAGTGGTTGCATCTGGACTAATTTGGGTCCTGCGGATCGATTGGTACCATCCCCGAGCTTGTACGACCTTCGGAAGAGGTCGACCGACGAAATTCCCCCAAATCTGAGGAGATATTCTTGAATAACTTTTTTTGTGAAGGTCGGAGAGACTTGCAAGTAGGCTCTACCCCCACTAAATGGGGTAGCGCGCATCGATCGGTACCATCCTTGAGCTTCTCCGACTTTCGGAAGGGTTAGGGTTAGGGTTAGGGATGAAAGCACATAGGAGAAAGAGATATTCTTGAATAACTTTTTTTGTGAAGGTCGGAGAGACTTGCAAGTAGGCTCTACCCCCACTAAATGGGGTTGCGCGCATCGATCGGTACCATCATTGAGCTTCTCCGACTTTCGGAAGGGTTAGGGTTAGGGTTAGGGATGAAAGCACATAGGAGAAAGAGATATTCTTGAATAACTTTTTTTGTGAAGGTCGGAGAGACTTGGAAAGTGGTTGCATCTGGACTAATTTGGGTCCTGCGGATCGATTGGTACCATCCCCGAGCTTGTACGACCTTCGGAAGAGGTCGACCGACGAAATTCCCCCAAATCTGAGGAGATATTCTTGAATAACTTTTTTTGTGAAGGTCGGAGAGACTTGCAAGTAGGCTCTACCCCCACTAAATGGGGTAGCGCGCATCGATCGGTACCAATCTTTGAGCTTCTCCGACTTTCGGAAGGGTTAGGGTTAGGGTTAGGGATGAAAGCACATAGGAGAAAGAGATATTCTTGAATAACTTTTTTTGTGAAGGTCGGAGAGACTTGCAAGTACGCTCTACCCCCACTAAATGGGGTAGCGCGCATCGATCGGTACCATCCTTGAGCTTCTCCGACTTTCGGAAGGGTTAGGGTTAGGGTTAGGGATGAAAGCACATAGGAGAAAGAGATATTCTTGAATAACTTTTTTTGTGAAGGTCGGAGAGACTTGGAAAGTGGTTGCATCTGGACTAATTTGGGTCCTGCGGATCGATTGGTACCATCCCCGAGCTTGTACGACCTTCGGAAGAGGTCGACCGACGAAATTCCCCCAAATCTGAGGAGATATTCTTGAATAACTTTTTTTGTGAAGGTCGGAGAGACTTGCAAGTAGGCTCTACCCCCACTAAATGGGGTAGCGCGCATCGATCGGTACCATCCTTGAGCTTCTCCGACTTTCGGAAGGGTTAGGGTTAGGGTTAGGGATGAAAGCACATAGGAGAAAGAGATATTCTTGAATAACTTTTTTTGTGAAGGTCGGAGAGACTTGCAAGTAGGCTCTACCCCCACTAAATGGGGTAGCGCGCATCGATCGGTACTATCCTTGAGCTTCTCCGACTTTCGGAAGGGTTAGGGTTAGGGTTAGGGATGAAAGCACATAGGAGAAAGAGATATTCTTGAATAACTTTTTTTGTGAAGGTCGGAGAGACTTGGAAAGTGGTTGCATCTGGACTAATTTGGGTCCTGCGGATCGATTGGTACCATCCCCGAGCTTGTACGACCTTCGGAAGAGGTCGACCGACGAAATTCCCCCAAATCTGAGGAGATATTCTTGAATAACTTTTTTTGTGAAGGTCGGAGAGACTTGCAAGTAGGCTCTCCCCCCACTAAATGGGGTAGCGCGCATCGATCGGTACCATCCTTGAGCTTCTCCGACTTTCGGAAGGGTTAGGGTTAGGGTTAGGGATGAAAGCACATAGGAGAAAGAGATATTCTTGAATAACTTTTTTTGTGAAGGTCGGAGAGACTTGCAAGTACGCTCTACCCCCACTAAATGGGGTAGCGCTCATCGATCGGTACCATCCTTGAGCTTCTCCGACTTTCGGAAGGGTTAGGGTTAGGGTTAGGGATGAAAGCACATAGGAGAAAGAGATATTCTTGAATAACTTTTTTTGTGAAGGTCGGAGAGACTTGGAAAGTGGTTGCATCTGGACTAATTTGGGTCCTGCGGATCGATTGGTACCATCCCCGAGCTTGTACGACCTTCGGAAGAGGTCGACCGACGAAATTCCCCCAAATCTGAGGAGATATTCTTGAATAACTTTTTTTGTGAAGGTCGGAGAGACTTGCAAGTAGGCTCTACCCCCACTAAATGGGGTAGCGCACATCGATCGGTACCATCCTTGAGCTTCTCCGACTTTCGGAAGGGTTAGGGTTAGGGTTAGGGATGAAAGCACATAGGAGAAAGAGATATTCTTGAATAACTTTTTTTGTGAAGGTCGGAGAGACTTGCAAGTAGGCTCTACCCCCACTAAATGGGGTAGCGCGCATCGATCGGTACTATCCTTGAGCTTCTCCGACTTTCGGAAGGGTTAGGGTTAGGGTTAGGGATGAAAGCACATAGGAGAAAGAGATATTCTTGAATAACTTTTTTTGTGAAGGTCGGAGAGACTTGGAAAGTGGTTGCATCTGGACTAATTTGGGTCCTGCAGATCGATTGGTACCATCCCCGAGCTTGTACGACCTTCGGAAGAGGTCGACCGACGAAATTCCCCCAAATCTGAGGAGATATTCTTGAATAACTTTTTTTGTGAAGGTCGGAGAGACTTGCAAGTAGGCTCTACCCCCACTAAATGGGGTAGCGCGCATCGATCGGTACCATCCTTGAGCTTCTCCGACTTTCGGAAGGGTTAGGGTTAGGGATGAAAGCACATAGGAGAAAGAGATATTCTTGAATAACTTTTTTTGTGAAGGTCGGAGAGACTTGCAAGTAGGCTCTACCCCCACTAAATGGGGTTGCGCGCATCGATCGGTACCATCCTTGAGCTTCTCCGACTTTCGGAAGGGTTAGGGTTAGGGTTAGGGATGAAAGCACATAGGAGAAAGAGATATTCTTGAATAACTTTTTTTGTGAAGGTCGGAGAGACTTGGAAAGTGGTTGCATCTGGACTAATTTGGGTCCTGCGGATCGATTGGTACCATCCCCGAGCTTGTACAACCTTCGGAAGAGGTCGACCGACGAAATTCCCCCAAATCTGAGGAGATATTCTTGAATAACTTTTTTTGTGAAGGTCGGAGAGACTTGCAAGTAGGCTCTACCCCCACTAAATGGGGTAGCGCGCATCGATCGGTACCATCCTTGAGCTTCTCCAACTTTCGGAAGGGTTAGGGTTAGGGATGAAAGCACATAGGAGAAAGAGATATTCTTGAATAACTTTTTTTGTGAAGGTCGGAGAGACTTGCAAGTAGGCTCTACCCCCACTAAATGGGGTAGCGCGCATCGATCGGTACTATCCTTGAGCTTTTCCGACTTTCGGAAGGGTTAGGGTTAGGGTTAGGGATGAAAGCACATAGGAGAAAGAGATATTCTTGAATAACTTTTTTTGTGAAGGTCGGAGAGACTTGGAAAGTGGTTGCATCTGGACTAATTTGGGTCCTGCAGATCGATTGGTACCATCCCCGAGCTTGTACGACCTTCGGAAGAGGTCGACCGACGAAATTCCCCCAAATCTGAGGAGATATTCTTGAATAACTTTTTTTGTGAAGGTCGGAGAGACTTGCAAGTAGGCTCTACCCCCACTAAATGGGGTAGCGCGCATCGATCGGTACCATCCTTGAGCTTCTCCGACTTTCGGAAGGGTTAGGGTTAGGGATGAAAGCACATAGGAGAAAGAGATATTCTTGAATAACTTTTTTTGTGAAGGTTGGAGAGACTTGCAAGTAGGCTCTACCCCCACTAAATGGGGTTGCGCGCATCGATCGGTACCATCTTTGAGCTTCTCCGACTTTCGGAAGGGTTAGGGTTAGGGTTAGGGATGAAAGCACATAGGAGAAAGAGATATTCTTGAATAACTTTTTTTGTGAAGGTCGGAGAGACTTGGAAAGTGGTTGCATCTGGACTAATTTGGGTCTTGCAGATCGATTGGTACCATCCCCGAGCTTGTACAACCTTCGGAAGAGGTCGACCGACGAAATTCCCCCAAATCTGAGGAGATATTCTTGAATAACTTTTTTTGTGAAGGTCGGAGAGACTTGCAAGTAGGCTCTACCCCCACTAAATGGGGTAGCGCGCATCGATCGGTACCATCCTTGAGCTTCTCCGACTTTCGGAAGGGTTAGGGTTAGGGTTAGGGATGAAAGCACATAGGAGAAAGAGATATTCTTGAATAACTTTTTTTGTGAAGGTCGGAGAGACTTGCAAGTAGGCTCTACCCCCACTAAATGGGGTAGCGCGCATCGATCGGTACCATCCTTGAGCTTCTCCGACTTTCGGAAGGGTTAGGGTTAGGGTTAGGGATGAAAGCACATAGGAGAAAGAGATATTCTTGAATAACTTTTTTTTTGAAGGTCGGAGAGACTTGGAAAGTGGTTGCATCTGGACTAATTTGGGTCCTGCGGATCGATTGGTACCATCCCCGAGCTTGTACGACCTTCGGAAGAGGTCGACCGACGAAATTCCCCCAAATCTGAGGAGATATTCTTGAATAACTTTTTTTGTGAAGGTCGGAGAGACTTGCAAGTAGGCTCTACCCCCACTAAATGGGGTAGCGCGCATCGATCGGTACCATCCTTGAGCTTCTCCGACTTTCGGAAGGGTTAGGGTTAGGGTTAGGGATGAAAGCACATAGGAGAAAGAGATATTCTTGAATAACTTTTTTTGTGAAGGTCGGAGAGACTTGCAAGTAGGCTCTACCCCCACTAAATGGGGTTGCGCGCATCGATCGGTACCATCCTTGAGCTTCTCCGACTTTCGGAAGGGTTAGGGTTAGGGTTAGGGATGAAAGCACATAGGAGAAAGAGATATTCTTGAATAACTTTTTTTGTGAAGGTCGGAGAGACTTGGAAAGTGGTTGCATCTGGACTAATTTGGGTCCTGCGGATCGATTGGTACCATCCCCGAGCTTGTAAGACCTTCGGAAGAGGTCGACCGACGAAATTCCCCCAAATCTGAGGAGATATTCTTGAATAACTTTTTTTGTGAAGGTCGGAGAGACTTGCAAGTAGGCTCTACCCCCACTAAATGGGGTAGCGCGCATCGATCGGTACCATCCTTGAGCTTCTCCGACTTTCGGAAGGGTTAGGGTTAGGGATGAAAGCACATAGGAGAAAGAGATATTCTTGAATAACTTTTTTTGTGAAGGTCGGAGAGACTTGCAAGTACGCTCTACCCCCACTAAATGGGGTAGCGCGCATCGATCGGTACCATCCTTGAGCTTCTCCGACTTTCGGAAGGGTTAGGGTTAGGGTTAGGGATGAAAGCACATAGGAGAAAGAGATATTCTTGAATAACTTTTTTTGTGAAGGTCGGAGAGACTTGGAAAGTGGTTGCATCTGGACTAATTTGGGTCCTGCGGATCGATTGGTACCATCCCCGAGCTTGTACGACCTTCGGAAGAGGTCGACCGACGAAATTCCCCCAAATCTGAGGAGATATTCTTGAATAACTTTTTTTGTGAAGGTCGGAGAGACTTGCAAGTAGGCTCTACCCCCACTAAATGGGGTAGCGCGCATCGATCGGTACCATCCTTGAGCTTCTCCGACTTTCGGAAGGGTTAGGGTTAGGGTTAGGGATGAAAGCACATAGGAGAAAGAGATATTCTTGAATAACTTTTTTTGTGAAGGTCGGAGAGACTTGCAAGTAGGCTCTACCCCCACTAAATGGGGTAGCGCGCATCGATCGGTACTATCTTTGAGCTTCTCCGACTTTCGGAAGGGTTAGGGTTAGGGTTAGGGATGAAAGCACATAGGAGAAAGAGATATTCTTGAATAACTTTTTTTGTGAAGGTCGGAGAGACTTGGAAAGTGGTTGCATCTGGACTAATTTGGGTCCTGCGGATCGATTGGTACCATCCCCGAGCTTGTACGACCTTCGGAAGAGGTCGACCGACGAAATTCCCCCAAATCTGAGGAGATATTCTTGAATAACTTTTTTTGTGAAGGTCGGAGAGACTTGCAAGTAGGCTCTACCCCCACTAAATGGGGTAGCGCGCATCGATCGGTACCATCCTTGAGCTTCTCCGACTTTCGGAAGGGTTAGGGTTAGGGTTAGGGATGAAAGCACATAGGAGAAAGAGATATTCTTGAATAACTTTTTTTGTGAAGGTCGGAGAGACTTGCAAGTAGGCTCTACCCCCACTAAATGGGGTAGCGCGCATCGATCGGTACTATCCTTGAGCTTCTCCGACTTTCGGAAGGGTTAGGGTTAGGGTTAGGGATGAAAGCACATAGGAGAAAGAGATATTCTTGAATAACTTTTTTTGTGAAGGTCGGAGAGACTTGAAAAGTGGTTGCATCTGGACTAATTTGGGTCCTGCGGATCGATTGGTACCATCCCCGAGCTTGTACGACCTTCGGAAGAGGTCGACCGACGAAATTCCCCCAAATCTGAGGAGATATTCTTGAATAACTTTTTTTGTGAAGGTCGGAGAGACTTGCAAGTAGGCTCTACCCCCACTAAATGGGGTAGCGCGCATCGATCGGTACCATCCTTGAGCTTCTCCGACTTTCGGAAGGGTTAGGGTTAGGGTTAGGGATGAAAGCACATAGGAGAAAGAGATATTCTTGAATAACTTTTTTTGTGAAGGTCGGAGAGACTTGCAAGTACGCTCTACCCCCACTAAATGGGGTAGCGCGCATCGATCGGTACCATCCTTGAGCTTCTCCGACTTTCGGAAGGGTTAGGGTTAGGGTTAGGGATGAAAGCACATAGGAGAAAGAGATATTCTTGAATAACTTTTTTTGTGAAGGTCGGAGAGACTTGGAAAGTGGTTGCATCTGGACTAATTTGGGTCCTGCGGATCGATTGGTACCATCCCCGAGCTTGTACGACCTTCGGAAGAGGTCGACCGACGAAATTCCCCCAAATCTGAGGAGATATTCTTGAATAACTTTTTTTGTGAAGGTCGGAGAGACTTGCAAGTAGGCTCTACCCCCACTAAATGGGGTAGCGCGCATCGATCGGTACCATCCTTGAGCTTCTCCGACTTTCGGAAGGGTTAGGGTTAGGGATGAAAGCACATAGGAGAAAGAGATATTCTTGAATAACTTTTTTTGTGAAGGTCGGAGAGACTTGCAAGTAGGCTCTACCCCCACTAAATGGGGTAGCGCGCATCGATCGGTACTATCCTTGAGCTTCTCCGACTTTCGGAAGGGTTAGGGTTAGGGTTAGGGATGAAAGCACATAGGAGAAAGAGATATTCTTGAATAACTTTTTTTGTGAAGGTCGGAGAGACTTGCAAGTAGGCTCTACCCCCACTAAATGGGGTTGCGCGCATCGATCGGTACCATCCTTGAGCTTCTCCGACTTTCGGAAGGGTTAGGGTTAGGGATGAAAGCACATAGGAGAAAGAGATATTCTTGAATAACTTTTTTTGTGAAGGTCGGAGAGACTTGGAAAGTGGTTGCATCTGGACTAATTTGGGTCCTGCAGATCGATTGGTACCATCCCCGAGCTTGTACGACCTTCGGAAGAGGTCGACCGACGAAATTCCCCCAAATCTGAGGAGATATTCTTGAATAACTTTTTTTGTGAAGGTCGGAGAGACTTGCAAGTAGGCTCTACCCCCACTAAATGGGGTAGCGCGCATCGATCAGTACCATCCTTGAGCTTCTCCGACTTTCGGAAGGGTTAGGGTTAGGGTTAGGGATGAAAGCACATAGGAGAAAGAGATATTCTTGAATAACTTTTTTTGTGAAGGTCGGAGAGACTTGCAAGTAGGCTCTACCCCCACTAAATGGGGTTGCGCGCATCGATCGGTACCATCCTTGAGCTTCTCCGACTTTCGGAAGGGTTAGGGTTAGGGTTAGGGATGAAAGCACATAGGAGAAAGAGATATTCTTGAATAACTTTTTTTGTGAAGGTCGGAGAGACTTGGAAAGTGGTTGCATCTGGACTAATTTGGGTCCTGCGGATCGATTGGTACCATCCCCGAGCTTGTACGACCTTCGGAAGAGGTCGACCGACGAAATTCCCCCAAATCTGAGGAGATATTCTTGAATAACTTTTTTTGTGAAGGTCGGAGAGACTTGCAAGTAGGCTCTACCCCCACTAAATGGGGTAGCGCGCATCGATCGGTACCATCCTTGAGCTTCTCCGACTTTCGGAAGGGTTAGGGTTAGGGTTAGGGATGAAAGCACATAGGAGAAAGAGATATTCTTGAATAACTTTTTTTGTGAAGGTCGGAGAGACTTGCAAGTAGGCTCTACCCCCACTAAATGGGGTTGCGCGCATCGATCGGTACCATCCTTGAGCTTCTCCGACTTTCGGAAGGGTTAGGGTTAGGGTTAGGGATGAAAGCACATAGGAGAAAGAGATATTCTTGAATAACTTTTTTTGTGAAGGTCGGAGAGACTTGGAAAGTGGTTGCATCTGGACTAATTTGGGTCCTGCGGATCGATTGGTACCATCCCCGAGCTTGTACGACCTTCGGAAGAGGTCGACCGACGAAATTCCCCCAAATCTGAGGAGATATTCTTGAATAACTTTTTTTGTGAAGGTCGGAGAGACTTGCAAGTAGGCTCTACCCCCACTAAATGGGGTAGCGCGCATCGATCGGTACCATCCTTGAGCTTCTCCGACTTTCGGAAGGGTTAGGGTTAGGGTTAGGGATGAAAGCACATAGGAGAAAGAGATATTCTTGAATAACTTTTTTTGTGAAGGTCGGAGAGACTTGCAAGTAGGCTGTACCCCCACTAAATGGGGTAGCGCGCATCGATCGGTACCATCCTTGAGCTTCTCCGACTTTCGGAAGGGTTAGGGTTAGGGTTAGGGATGAAAGCACATAGGAGAAAGAGATATTCTTGAATAACTTTTTTTGTGAAGGTCGGAGAGACTTGGAAAGTGGTTGCATCTGGACTAATTTGGGTCCTGCGGATCGATTGGTACCATCCCCGAGCTTGTACGACCTTCGGAAGAGGTCGACCGACGAAATTCCCCCAAATCTGAGGAGATATTCTTGAATAACTTTTTTTGTGAAGGTCGGAGAGACTTGCAAGTAGGCTCTACCCCCACTAAATGGGGTAGCGCGCATCGATCGGTACCATCCTTGAGCTTCTCCGACTTTCGGAAGGGTTAGGGTTAGGGTTAGGGATGAAAGCACATAGGAGAAAGAGATATTCTTGAATAACTTTTTTTGTGAAGGTCGGAGAGACTTGCAAGTAGGCTCTACCCCCACTAAATGGGGTTGCGCGCATCGATCGGTACCATCATTGAGCTTCTCCGACTTTCGGAAGGGTTAGGGTTAGGGTTAGGGATGAAAGCACATAGGAGAAAGAGATATTCTTGAATAACTTTTTTTGTGAAGGTCGGAGAGACTTGGAAAGTGGTTGCATCTGGACTAATTTGGGTCCTGCGGATCGATTGGTACCATCCCCGAGCTTGTACGACCTTCGGAAGAGGTCGACCGACGAAATTCCCCCAAATCTGAGGAGATATTCTTGAATAACTTTTTTTGTGAAGGTCGGAGAGACTTGCAAGTAGGCTCTACCCCCACTAAATGGGGTAGCGCGCATCGATCGGTACCAATCTTTGAGCTTCTCCGACTTTCGGAAGGGTTAGGGTTAGGGTTAGGGATGAAAGCACATAGGAGAAAGAGATATTCTTGAATAACTTTTTTTGTGAAGGTCGGAGAGACTTGCAAGTACGCTCTACCCCCACTAAATGGGGTAGCGCGCATCGATCGGTACCATCCTTGAGCTTCTCCGACTTTCGGAAGGGTTAGGGTTAGGGTTAGGGATGAAAGCACATAGGAGAAAGAGATATTCTTGAATAACTTTTTTTGTGAAGGTCGGAGAGACTTGGAAAGTGGTTGCATCTGGACTAATTTGGGTCCTGCGGATCGATTGGTACCATCCCCGAGCTTGTACGACCTTCGGAAGAGGTCGACCGACGAAATTCCCCCAAATCTGAGGAGATATTCTTGAATAACTTTTTTTGTGAAGGTCGGAGAGACTTGCAAGTAGGCTCTACCCCCACTAAATGGGGTAGCGCGCATCGATCGGTACCATCCTTGAGCTTCTCCGACTTTCGGAAGGGTTAGGGTTAGGGTTAGGGATGAAAGCACATAGGAGAAAGAGATATTCTTGAATAACTTTTTTTGTGAAGGTCGGAGAGACTTGCAAGTAGGCTCTACCCCCACTAAATGGGGTAGCGCGCATCGATCGGTACTATCCTTGAGCTTCTCCGACTTTCGGAAGGGTTAGGGTTAGGGTTAGGGATGAAAGCACATAGGAGAAAGAGATATTCTTGAATAACTTTTTTTGTGAAGGTCGGAGAGACTTGGAAAGTGGTTGCATCTGGACTAATTTGGGTCCTGCGGATCGATTGGTACCATCCCCGAGCTTGTACGACCTTCGGAAGAGGTCGACCGACGAAATTCCCCCAAATCTGAGGAGATATTCTTGAATAACTTTTTTTGTGAAGGTCGGAGAGACTTGCAAGTAGGCTCTCCCCCCACTAAATGGGGTAGCGCGCATCGATCGGTACCATCCTTGAGCTTCTCCGACTTTCGGAAGGGTTAGGGTTAGGGTTAGGGATGAAAGCACATAGGAGAAAGAGATATTCTTGAATAACTTTTTTTGTGAAGGTCGGAGAGACTTGCAAGTACGCTCTACCCCCACTAAATGGGGTAGCGCGCATCGATCGGTACCATCCTTGAGCTTCTCCGACTTTCGGAAGGGTTAGGGTTAGGGTTAGGGATGAAAGCACATAGGAGAAAGAGATATTCTTGAATAACTTTTTTTGTGAAGGTCGGAGAGACTTGGAAAGTGGTTGCATCTGGACTAATTTGGGTCCTGCGGATCGATTGGTACCATCCCCGAGCTTGTACGACCTTCGGAAGAGGTCGACCGACGAAATTCCCCCAAATCTGAGGAGATATTCTTGAATAACTTTTTTTGTGAAGGTCGGAGAGACTTGCAAGTAGGCTCTACCCCCACTAAATGGGGTAGCGCACATCGATCGGTACCATCCTTGAGCTTCTCCGACTTTCGGAAGGGTTAGGGTTAGGGTTAGGGATGAAAGCACATAGGAGAAAGAGATATTCTTGAATAACTTTTTTTGTGAAGGTCGGAGAGACTTGCAAGTAGGCTCTACCCCCACTAAATGGGGTAGCGCGCATCGATCGGTACTATCCTTGAGCTTCTCCGACTTTCGGAAGGGTTAGGGTTAGGGTTAGGGATGAAAGCACATAGGAGAAAGAGATATTCTTGAATAACTTTTTTTGTGAAGGTCGGAGAGACTTGGAAAGTGGTTGCATCTGGACTAATTTGGGTCCTGCAGATCGATTGGTACCATCCCCGAGCTTGTACGACCTTCGGAAGAGGTCGACCGACGAAATTCCCCCAAATCTGAGGAGATATTCTTGAATAACTTTTTTTGTGAAGGTCGGAGAGACTTGCAAGTAGGCTCTACCCCCACTAAATGGGGTAGCGCGCATCGATCGGTACCATCCTTGAGCTTCTCCGACTTTCGGAAGGGTTAGGGTTAGGGATGAAAGCACATAGGAGAAAGAGATATTCTTGAATAACTTTTTTTGTGAAGGTCGGAGAGACTTGCAAGTAGGCTCTACCCCCACTAAATGGGGTTGCGCGCATCGATCGGTACCATCCTTGAGCTTCTCCGACTTTCGGAAGGGTTAGGGTTAGGGTTAGGGATGAAAGCACATAGGAGAAAGAGATATTCTTGAATAACTTTTTTTGTGAAGGTCGGAGAGACTTGGAAAGTGGTTGCATCTGGACTAATTTGGGTCCTGCGGATCGATTGGTACCATCCCCGAGCTTGTACAACCTTCGGAAGAGGTCGACCGACGAAATTCCCCCAAATCTGAGGAGATATTCTTGAATAACTTTTTTTGTGAAGGTCGGAGAGACTTGCAAGTAGGCTCTACCCCCACTAAATGGGGTAGCGCGCATCGATCGGTACCATCCTTGAGCTTCTCCAACTTTCGGAAGGGTTAGGGTTAGGGATGAAAGCACATAGGAGAAAGAGATATTCTTGAATAACTTTTTTTGTGAAGGTCGGAGAGACTTGCAAGTAGGCTCTACCCCCACTAAATGGGGTAGCGCGCATCGATCGGTACTATCCTTGAGCTTTTCCGACTTTCGGAAGGGTTAGGGTTAGGGTTAGGGATGAAAGCACATAGGAGAAAGAGATATTCTTGAATAACTTTTTTTGTGAAGGTCGGAGAGACTTGGAAAGTGGTTGCATCTGGACTAATTTGGGTCCTGCAGATCGATTGGTACCATCCCCGAGCTTGTACGACCTTCGGAAGAGGTCGACCGACGAAATTCCCCCAAATCTGAGGAGATATTCTTGAATAACTTTTTTTGTGAAGGTCGGAGAGACTTGCAAGTAGGCTCTACCCCCACTAAATGGGGTAGCGCGCATCGATCGGTACCATCCTTGAGCTTCTCCGACTTTCGGAAGGGTTAGGGTTAGGGATGAAAGCACATAGGAGAAAGAGATATTCTTGAATAACTTTTTTTGTGAAGGTTGGAGAGACTTGCAAGTAGGCTCTACCCCCACTAAATGGGGTTGCGCGCATCGATCGGTACCATCTTTGAGCTTCTCCGACTTTCGGAAGGGTTAGGGTTAGGGTTAGGGATGAAAGCACATAGGAGAAAGAGATATTCTTGAATAACTTTTTTTGTGAAGGTCGGAGAGACTTGGAAAGTGGTTGCATCTGGACTAATTTGGGTCTTGCAGATCGATTGGTACCATCCCCGAGCTTGTACAACCTTCGGAAGAGGTCGACCGACGAAATTCCCCCAAATCTGAGGAGATATTCTTGAATAACTTTTTTTGTGAAGGTCGGAGAGACTTGCAAGTAGGCTCTACCCCCACTAAATGGGGTAGCGCGCATCGATCGGTACCATCCTTGAGCTTCTCCGACTTTCGGAAGGGTTAGGGTTAGGGTTAGGGATGAAAGCACATAGGAGAAAGAGATATTCTTGAATAACTTTTTTTGTGAAGGTCGGAGAGACTTGCAAGTAGGCTCTACCCCCACTAAATGGGGTAGCGCGCATCGATCGGTACCATCCTTGAGCTTCTCCGACTTTCGGAAGGGTTAGGGTTAGGGTTAGGGATGAAAGCACATAGGAGAAAGAGATATTCTTGAATAACTTTTTTTTTGAAGGTCGGAGAGACTTGGAAAGTGGTTGCATCTGGACTAATTTGGGTCCTGCGGATCGATTGGTACCATCCCCGAGCTTGTACGACCTTCGGAAGAGGTCGACCGACGAAATTCCCCCAAATCTGAGGAGATATTCTTGAATAACTTTTTTTGTGAAGGTCGGAGAGACTTGCAAGTAGGCTCTACCCCCACTAAATGGGGTAGCGCGCATCGATCGGTACCATCCTTGAGCTTCTCCGACTTTCGGAAGGGTTAGGGTTAGGGTTAGGGATGAAAGCACATAGGAGAAAGAGATATTCTTGAATAACTTTTTTTGTGAAGGTCGGAGAGACTTGCAAGTAGGCTCTACCCCCACTAAATGGGGTTGCGCGCATCGATCGGTACCATCCTTGAGCTTCTCCGACTTTCGGAAGGGTTAGGGTTAGGGTTAGGGATGAAAGCACATAGGAGAAAGAGATATTCTTGAATAACTTTTTTTGTGAAGGTCGGAGAGACTTGGAAAGTGGTTGCATCTGGACTAATTTGGGTCCTGCGGATCGATTGGTACCATCCCCGAGCTTGTAAGACCTTCGGAAGAGGTCGACCGACGAAATTCCCCCAAATCTGAGGAGATATTCTTGAATAACTTTTTTTGTGAAGGTCGGAGAGACTTGCAAGTAGGCTCTACCCCCACTAAATGGGGTAGCGCGCATCGATCGGTACCATCCTTGAGCTTCTCCGACTTTCGGAAGGGTTAGGGTTAGGGATGAAAGCACATAGGAGAAAGAGATATTCTTGAATAACTTTTTTTGTGAAGGTCGGAGAGACTTGCAAGTACGCTCTACCCCCACTAAATGGGGTAGCGCGCATCGATCGGTACCATCCTTGAGCTTCTCCGACTTTCGGAAGGGTTAGGGTTAGGGTTAGGGATGAAAGCACATAGGAGAAAGAGATATTCTTGAATAACTTTTTTTGTGAAGGTCGGAGAGACTTGGAAAGTGGTTGCATCTGGACTAATTTGGGTCCTGCGGATCGATTGGTACCATCCCCGAGCTTGTACGACCTTCGGAAGAGGTCGACCGACGAAATTCCCCCAAATCTGAGGAGATATTCTTGAATAACTTTTTTTGTGAAGGTCGGAGAGACTTGCAAGTAGGCTCTACCCCCACTAAATGGGGTAGCGCGCATCGATCGGTACCATCCTTGAGCTTCTCCGACTTTCGGAAGGGTTAGGGTTAGGGTTAGGGATGAAAGCACATAGGAGAAAGAGATATTCTTGAATAACTTTTTTTGTGAAGGTCGGAGAGACTTGCAAGTAGGCTCTACCCCCACTAAATGGGGTAGCGCGCATCGATCGGTACTATCTTTGAGCTTCTCCGACTTTCGGAAGGGTTAGGGTTAGGGTTAGGGATGAAAGCACATAGGAGAAAGAGATATTCTTGAATAACTTTTTTTGTGAAGGTCGGAGAGACTTGGAAAGTGGTTGCATCTGGACTAATTTGGGTCCTGCGGATCGATTGGTACCATCCCCGAGCTTGTACGACCTTCGGAAGAGGTCGACCGACGAAATTCCCCCAAATCTGAGGAGATATTCTTGAATAACTTTTTTTGTGAAGGTCGGAGAGACTTGCAAGTAGGCTCTACCCCCACTAAATGGGGTAGCGCGCATCGATCGGTACCATCCTTGAGCTTCTCCGACTTTCGGAAGGGTTAGGGTTAGGGTTAGGGATGAAAGCACATAGGAGAAAGAGATATTCTTGAATAACTTTTTTTGTGAAGGTCGGAGAGACTTGCAAGTAGGCTCTACCCCCACTAAATGGGGTAGCGCGCATCGATCGGTACTATCCTTGAGCTTCTCCGACTTTCGGAAGGGTTAGGGTTAGGGTTAGGGATGAAAGCACATAGGAGAAAGAGATATTCTTGAATAACTTTTTTTGTGAAGGTCGGAGAGACTTGAAAAGTGGTTGCATCTGGACTAATTTGGGTCCTGCGGATCGATTGGTACCATCCCCGAGCTTGTACGACCTTCGGAAGAGGTCGACCGACGAAATTCCCCCAAATCTGAGGAGATATTCTTGAATAACTTTTTTTGTGAAGGTCGGAGAGACTTGCAAGTAGGCTCTACCCCCACTAAATGGGGTAGCGCGCATCGATCGGTACCATCCTTGAGCTTCTCCGACTTTCGGAAGGGTTAGGGTTAGGGTTAGGGATGAAAGCACATAGGAGAAAGAGATATTCTTGAATAACTTTTTTTGTGAAGGTCGGAGAGACTTGCAAGTACGCTCTACCCCCACTAAATGGGGTAGCGCGCATCGATCGGTACCATCCTTGAGCTTCTCCGACTTTCGGAAGGGTTAGGGTTAGGGTTAGGGATGAAAGCACATAGGAGAAAGAGATATTCTTGAATAACTTTTTTTGTGAAGGTCGGAGAGACTTGGAAAGTGGTTGCATCTGGACTAATTTGGGTCCTGCGGATCGATTGGTACCATCCCCGAGCTTGTACGACCTTCGGAAGAGGTCGACCGACGAAATTCCCCCAAATCTGAGGAGATATTCTTGAATAACTTTTTTTGTGAAGGTCGGAGAGACTTGCAAGTAGGCTCTACCCCCACTAAATGGGGTAGCGCGCATCGATCGGTACCATCCTTGAGCTTCTCCGACTTTCGGAAGGGTTAGGGTTAGGGTTAGGGATGAAAGCACATAGGAGAAAGAGATATTCTTGAATAACTTTTTTTGTGAAGGTCGGAGAGACTTGCAAGTAGGCTCTACCCCCACTAAATGGGGTAGCGCGCATCGATCGGTACTATCCTTGAGCTTCTCCGACTTTCGGAAGGGTTAGGGTTAGGGTTAGGGATGAAAGCACATAGGAGAAAGAGATATTCTTGAATAACTTTTTTTGTGAAGGTCGGAGAGACTTGGAAAGTGGTTGCATCTGGACTAATTTGGGTCCTGCAGATCGATTGGTACCATCCCCGAGCTTGTACGACCTTCGGAAGAGGTCGACCGACGAAATTCCCCCAAATCTGAGGAGATATTCTTGAATAACTTTTTTTGTGAAGGTCGGAGAGACTTGCAAGTAGGCTCTACCCCCACTAAATGGGGTAGCGCGCATCGATCGGTACCATCCTTGAGCTTCTCCGACTTTCGGAAGGGTTAGGGTTAGGGATGAAAGCACATAGGAGAAAGAGATATTCTTGAATAACTTTTTTTGTGAAGGTCGGAGAGACTTGCAAGTAGGCTCTACCCCCACTAAATGGGGTTGCGCGCATCGATCGGTACCATCCTTGAGCTTCTCCGACTTTCGGAAGGGTTAGGGTTAGGGTTAGGGATGAAAGCACATAGGAGAAAGAGATATTCTTGAATAACTTTTTTTGTGAAGGTCGGAGAGACTTGCAAGTAGGCTCTACCCCCACTAAATGGGGTAGCGCGCATCGATCGGTACTATCCTTGAGCTTCTCCGACTTTCGGAAGGGTTAGGGTTAGGGTTAGGGATGAAAGCACATAGGAGAAAGAGATATTCTTGAATAACTTTTTTTGTGAAGGTCGGAGAGACTTGGAAAGTGGTTGCATCTGGACTAATTTGGGTCCTGCAGATCGATTGGTACCATCCCCGAGCTTGTACGACCTTCGGAAGAGGTCGACCGACGAAATTCCCCCAAATCTGAGGAGATATTCTTGAATAACTTTTTTTGTGAAGGTCGGAGAGACTTGCAAGTAGGCTCTACCCCCACTAAATGGGGTAGCGCGCATCGATCGGTACCATCCTTGAGCTTCTCCGACTTTCGGAAGGGTTAGGGTTAGGGTTAGGGATGAAAGCACATAGGAGAAAGAGATATTCTTGAATAACTTTTTTTGTGAAGGTCGGAGAGACTTGCAAGTAGGCTCTACCCCCACTAAATGGGGTAGCGCGCATCGATCGGTACCATCCTTGAGCTTCTCCGACTTTCGGAAGGGTTAGGGTTAGGGTTAGGGATGAAAGCACATAGGAGAAAGAGATATTCTTGAATAACTTTTTTTGTGAAGGTCGGAGAGACTTGGAAAGTGGTTGCATCTGGACTAAATTGGGTCCTGCGGATCGATTGGTACCATCCCCGAGCTTGTAAGACCTTCGGAAGAGGTCGACCGACGAAATTCCCCCAAATCTGAGGAGATATTCTTGAATAACTTTTTTTGTGAAGGTCGGAGAGACTTGCAAGTAGGCTCTACCCCCACTAAATGGGGTAGCGCGCATCGATCGGTACCATCCTTGAGCTTCTCCGACTTTCGGAAGGGTTAGGGTTAGGGATGAAAGCACATAGGAGAAAGAGATATTCTTGAATAACTTTTTTTGTGAAGGTCGGAGAGACTTGCAAGTACGCTCTACCCCCACTAAATGGGGTAGCGCGCATCGATCGGTACCATCCTTGAGCTTCTCCGACTTTCGGAAGGGTTAGGGTTAGGGTTAGGGATGAAAGCACATAGGAGAAAGAGATATTCTTGAATAACTTTTTTTGTGAAGGTCGGAGAGACTTGGAAAGTGGTTGCATCTGGACTAATTTGGGTCCTGCGGATCGATTGGTACCATCCCCGAGCTTGTACGACCTTCGGAAGAGGTCGACCGACGAAATTCCCCCAAATCTGAGGAGATATTCTTGAATAACTTTTTTTGTGAAGGTCGGAGAGACTTGCAAGTAGGCTCTACCCCCACTAAATGGGGTAGCGCGCATCGATCGGTACCATCCTTGAGCTTCTCCGACTTTCGGAAGGGTTAGGGTTAGGGTTAGGGATGAAAGCACATAGGAGAAAGAGATATTCTTGAATAACTTTTTTTGTGAAGGTCGGAGAGACTTGCAAGTAGGCTCTACCCCCACTAAATGGGGTAGCGCGCATCGATCAGTACTATCCTTGAGCTTCTCCGACTTTCGGAAGGGTTAGGGTTAGGGTTAGGGATGAAAGCACATAGGAGAAAGAGATATTCTTGAATAACTTTTTTTGTGAAGGTCGGAGAGACTTGGAAAGTGGTTGCATCTGGACTAATTTGGGTCCTGCGGATCGATTGGTACCATCCCCGAGCTTGTACGACCTTCGGAAGAGGTCGACCGACGAAATTCCCCCAAATCTGAGGAGATATTCTTGAATAACTTTTTTTGTGAAGGTCGGAGAGACTTGCAAGTAGGCTCTACCCCCACTAAATGGGGTAGCGCGCATCGATCGGTACCATCCTTGAGCTTCTCCGACTTTCGGAAGGGTTAGGGTTAGGGTTAGGGATGAAAGCACATAGGAGAAAGAGATATTCTTGAATAACTTTTTTTGTGAAGGTCGGAGAGACTTGCAAGTACGCTCTACCCCCACTAAATGGGGTAGCGCGCATCGATCGGTACCATCCTTGAGCTTCTCCGACTTTCGGAAGGGTTAGGGTTAGGGTTAGGGATGAAAGCACATAGGAGAAAGAGATATTCTTGAATAACTTTTTTTGTGAAGGTCGGAGAGACTTGGAAAGTGGTTGCATCTGGACTAATTTGGGTCCTGCGGATCGATTGGTACCATCCCCGAGCTTGTACGACCTTCGGAAGAGGTCGACCGACGAAATTCCCCCAAATCTGAGGAGATATTCTTGAATAACTTTTTTTGTGAAGGTCGGAGAGACTTGCAAGTAGGCTCTACCCCCACTAAATGGGGTAGCGCGCATCGATCGGTACCATCCTTGAGCTTCTCCGACTTTCGGAAGGGTTAGGGTTAGGGTTAGGGATGAAAGCACATAGGAGAAAGAGATATTCTTGAATAACTTTTTTTGTGAAGGTCGGAGAGACTTGCAAGTAGGCTCTACCCCCACTAAATGGGGTAGCGCGCATCGATCGGTACTATCCTTGAGCTTCTCCGACTTTCGGAAGGGTTAGGGTTAGGGTTAGGGATGAAAGCACATAGGAGAAAGAGATATTCTTGAATAACTTTTTTTGTGAAGGTCGGAGAGACTTGGAAAGTGGTTGCATCTGGACTAATTTGGGTCCTGCAGATCGATTGGTACCATCCCCGAGCTTGTACGACCTTCGGAAGAGGTCGACCGACGAAATTCCCCCAAATCTGAGGAGATATTCTTGAATAACTTTTTTTGTGAAGGTCGGAGAGACTTGCAAGTAGGCTCTACCCCCACTAAATGGGGTAGCGCGCATCGATCGGTACCATCCTTGAGCTTCTCCGACTTTCGGAAGGGTTAGGGTTAGGGATGAAAGCACATAGGAGAAAGAGATATTCTTGAATAACTTTTTTTGTGAAGGTCGGAGAGACTTGCAAGTAGGCTCTACCCCCACTAAATGGGGTTGCGCGCATCGATCGGTACCATCCTTGAGCTTCTCCGACTTTCGGAAGGGTTAGGGTTAGGGTTAGGGATGAAAGCACATAGGAGAAAGAGATATTCTTGAATAACTTTTTTTGTGAAGGTCGGAGAGACTTGGAAAGTGGTTGCATCTGGACTAATTTGGGTCCTGCGGATCGATTGGTACCATCCCCGAGCTTGTACAACCTTCGGAAGAGGTCGACCGACGAAATTCCCCCAAATCTGAGGAGATATTCTTGAATAACTTTTTTTGTGAAGGTCGGAGAGACTTGCAAGTAGGCTCTACCCCCACTAAATGGGGTAGCGCGCATCGATCGGTACCATCCTTGAGCTTCTCCGACTTTCGGAAGGGTTAGGGTTAGGGTTAGGGATGAAAGCACATAGGAGAAAGAGATATTCTTGAATAACTTTTTTTGTGAAGGTCGGAGAGACTTGCAAGTAGGCTCTACCCCCACTAAATGGGGTAGCGCGCATCGATCGGTACTATCCTTGAGCTTCTCCGACTTTCGGAAGGGTTAGGGTTAGGGTTAGGGATGAAAGCACATAGGAGAAAGAGATATTCTTGAATAACTTTTTTTGTGAAGGTCGGAGAGACTTGGAAAGTGGTTGCATCTGGACTAATTTGGGTCCTGCAGATCGATTGGTACCATCCCCGAGCTTGTACGACCTTCGGAAGAGGTCGACCGACGAAATTCCCCCAAATCTGAGGAGATATTCTTGAATAACTTTTTTTGTGAAGGTCGGAGAGACTTGCAAGTAGGCTCTACCCCCACTAAATGGGGTAGCGCGCATCGATCGGTACCATCCTTGAGCTTCTCCGACTTTCGGAAGGGTTAGGGTTAGGGATGAAAGCACATAGGAGAAAGAGATATTCTTGAATAACTTTTTTTGTGAAGGTCGGAGAGACTTGCAAGTAGGCTCTACCCCCACTAAATGGGGTTGCGCGCATCGATCGGTACCATCCTTGAGCTTCTCCGACTTTCGGAAGGGTTAGGGTTAGGGTTAGGGATGAAAGCACATAGGAGAAAGAGATATTCTTGAATAACTTTTTTTGTGAAGGTCGGAGAGACTTGGAAAGTGGTTGCATCTGGACTAATTTGGGTCCTGCGGATCGATTGGTACCATCCCCGAGCTTGTACAACCTTCGGAAGAGGTCGACCGACGAAATTCCCCCAAATCTGAGGAGATATTCTTGAATAACTTTTTTTGTGAAGGTCGGAGAGACTTGCAAGTAGGCTCTACCCCCACTAAATGGGGTAGCGCGCATCGATCGGTACCATCCTTGAGCTTCTCCGACTTTCGGAAGGGTTAGGGTTAGGGTTAGGGATGAAAGCACATAGGAGAAAGAGATATTCTTGAATAACTTTTTTTGTGAAGGTCGGAGAGACTTGCAAGTAGGCTCTACCCCCACTAAATGGGGTAGCGCGCATCGATCGGTACCATCCTTGAGCTTCTCCGACTTTCGGAAGGGTTAGGGTTAGGGTTAGGGATGAAAGCACATAGGAGAAAGAGATATTCTTGAATAACTTTTTTTTTGAAGGTCGGAGAGACTTGGAAAGTGGTTGCATCTGGACTAATTTGGGTCCTGCGGATCGATTGGTACCATCCCCGAGCTTGTACGACCTTCGGAAGAGGTCGACCGACGAAATTCCCCCAAATCTGAGGAGATATTCTTGAATAACTTTTTTTGTGAAGGTCGGAGAGACTTGCAAGTAGGCTCTACCCCCACTAAATGGGGTAGCGCGCATCGATCGGTACCATCCTTGAGCTTCACGACTTTCGGAAGGGTTAGGGTTAGGGTTAGGGATGAAAGCACATAGGAGAAAGAGATATTCTTGAATAACTTTTTTTGTGAAGGTCGGAGAGACTTGCAAGTAGGCTCTACCCCCACTAAATGGGGTAGCGCGCATCGATCGGTACTATCCTTGAGCTTCTCCGACTTTCGGAAGGGTTAGGGTTAGGGTTAGGGATGAAAGCACATAGGAGAAAGAGATATTCTTGAATAACTTTTTTTGTGAAGGTCGGAGAGACTTGGAAAGTGGTTGCATCTGGACTAATTTGGGTCCTGCGGATCGATTGGTACCATCCCCGAGCTTGTACGACCTTCGGAAGAGGTCGACCGACGAAATTCCCCCAAATCTGAGGAGATATTCTTGAATAACTTTTTTTGTGAAGGTCGGAGAGACTTGCAAGTAGGCTCTACCCCCACTAAATGGGGTAGCGCGCATCGATCGGTACCATCCTTGAGCTTCTCCGACTTTCGGAAGGGTTAGGGTTAGGGTTAGGGATGAAAGCACATAGGAGAAAGAGATATTCTTGAATAACTTTTTTTGTGAAGGTCGGAGAGACTTGCAAGTAGGCTCTACCCCCACTAAATGGGGTAGCGCGCATCGATCGGTACCATCCTTGAGCTTCTCCGACTTTCGGAAGGGTTAGGGTTAGGGTTAGGGATGAAAGCACATAGGAGAAAGAGATATTCTTGAATAACTTTTTTTGTGAAGGTCGGAGAGACTTGGAAAGTGGTTGCATCTGGACTAATTTGGGTCCTGCGGATCGATTGGTACCATCCCCGAGCTTGTACGACCTTCGGAAGAGGTCGACCGACGAAATTCCCCCAAATCTGAGGAGATATTCTTGAATAACTTTTTTTGTGAAGGTCGGAGAGACTTGCAAGTAGGCTCTACCCCCACTAAATGGGGTAGCGCGCATTGATCGGTACCATCCTTGAGCTTCTCCGACTTTCGGAAGGGTTAGGGTTAGGGATGAAAGCACATAGGAGAAAGAGATATTCTTGAATAACTTTTTTTGTGAAGGTCGGAGAGACTTGCAAGTAGGCTCTACCCCCACTAAATGGGGTTGCGCGCATCGATCGGTACCATCCTTGAGCTTCTCCGACTTTCGGAAGGGTTAGGGTTAGGGTTAGGGATGAAAGCACATAGGAGAAAGAGATATTCTTGAATAACTTTTTTTGTGAAGGTCGGAGAGACTTGGAAAGTGGTTGCATCTGGACTAATTTGGGTCCTGCGGATCGATTGGTACCATCCCCGAGCTTGTACAACCTTCGGAAGAGGTCGACCGACGAAATTCCCCCAAATCTGAGGAGATATTCTTGAATAACTTTTTTTGTGAAGGTCGGAGAGACTTGCAAGTAGGCTCTACCCCCACTAAATGGGGTAGCGCGCATCGATCGGTACCATCCTTGAGCTTCTCCGACTTTCGGAAGGGTTAGGGTTAGGGTTAGGGATGAAAGCACATAGGAGAAAGAGATATTCTTGAATAACTTTTTTTGTGAAGGTCGGAGAGACTTGCAAGTAGGCTCTACCCCCACTAAATGGGGTAGCGCGCATCGATCGGTACCATCTTTGAGCTTCTCCGACTTTCGGAAGGGTTAGGGTTAGGGTTAGGGATGAAAGCACATAGGAGAAAGAGATATTCTTGAATAACTTTTTTTTTGAAGGTCGGAGAGACTTGGAAAGTGGTTGCATCTGGACTAATTTGGGTCCTGCGGATCGATTGGTACCATCCCCGAGCTTGTACGACCTTCGGAAGAGGTCGACCGACGAAATTCCCCCAAATCTGAGGAGATATTCTTGAATAACTTTTTTTGTGAAGGTCGGAGAGACTTGCAAGTAGGCTCTACCCCCACTAAATGGGGTAGCGCGCATCGATCGGTACCATCCTTGAGCTTCACGACTTTCGGAAGGGTTAGGGTTAGGGTTAGGGATGAAAGCACATAGGAGAAAGAGATATTCTTGAATAACTTTTTTTGTGAAGGTCGGAGAGACTTGCAAGTAGGCTCTACCCCCACTAAATGGGGTAGCGCGCATCGATCGGTACTATCTTTGAGCTTCTCCGACTTTCGGAAGGGTTAGGGTTAGGGTTAGGGATGAAAGCACATAGGAGAAAGAGATATTCTTGAATAACTTTTTTTGTAAAGGTCGGAGAGACTTGGAAAGTGGTTGCATCTGGACTAATTTGGGTCCTGCGGATCGATTGGTACCATCCCCGAGCTTGTACGACCTTCGGAAGAGGTCGACCGACGAAATTCCCCCAAATCTGAGGAGATATTCTTGAATAACTTTTTTTGTGAAGGTCGGAGAGACTTGCAAGTAGGCTCTACCCCCACTAAATGGGGTAGCGCGCATCGATCGGTACCATCCTTGAGCTTCTCCGACTTTCGGAAGGGTTAGGGTTAGGGATGAAAGCACATAGGAGAAAGAGATATTCTTGAATAACTTTTTTTGTGAAGGTCGGAGAGACTTGCAAGTAGGCTCTACCCCCACTAAATGGGGTTGCGCGCATCGATCGGTACCATCCTTGAGCTTCTCCGACTTTCGGAAGGGTTAGGGTTAGGGTTAGGGATGAAAGCACATAGGAGAAAGAGATATTCTTGAATAACTTTTTTTGTGAAGGTCGGAGAGACTTGGAAAGTGGTTGCATCTGGACTAATTTGGGTCCTGCGGATCGATTGGTACCATCCCCGAGCTTGTACGACCTTCGGAAGAGGTCGACCGACGAAATTCCCCCAAATCTGAGGAGATATTCTTGAATAACTTTTTTTGTGAAGGTCGGAGAGACTTGCAAGTAGGCTCTACCCCCACTAAATGGGGTAGCGCGCATCGATCGGTACCATCCTTGAGCTTCTCCGACTTTCGGAAGGGTTAGGGTTAGGGTTAGGGATGAAAGCACATAGGAGAAAGAGATATTCTTGAATAACTTTTTTTGTGAAGGTCGGAGAGACTTGCAAGTAGGCTCTACCCCCACTAAATGGGGTTGCGCGCATCGATCGGTACCATCCTTGAGCTTCTCCGACTTTCGGAAGGGTTAGGGTTAGGGTTAGGGATGAAAGCACATAGGAGAAAGAGATATTCTTGAATAACTTTTTTTGTGAAGGTCGGAGAGACTTGGAAAGTGGTTGCATCTGGACTAATTTGGGTCCTGCGGATCGATTGGTACCATCCCCGAGCTTGTACAACCTTCGGAAGAGGTCGACCGACGAAATTCCCCCAAATCTGAGGAGATATTCTTGAATAACTTTTTTTGTGAAGGTCGGAGAGACTTGCAAGTAGGCTCTACCCCCACTAAATGGGGTAGCGCGCATCGATCGGTACCATCCTTGAGCTTCTCCGACTTTCGGAAGGGTTAGGGTTAGGGTTAGGGATGAAAGCACATAGGAGAAAGAGATATTCTTGAATAACTTTTTTTGTGAAGGTCGGAGAGACTTGCAAGTAGGCTCTACCCCCACTAAATGGGGTAGCGCGCATCGATCGGTACTATCCTTGAGCTTCTCCGACTTTCGGAAGGGTTAGGGTTAGGGTTAGGGATGAAAGCACATAGGAGAAAGAGATATTCTTGAATAACTTTTTTTGTGAAGGTCGGAGAGACTTGGAAAGTGGTTGCATCTGGACTAATTTGGGTCCTGCAGATCGATTGGTACCATCCCCGAGCTTGTACGACCTTCGGAAGAGGTCGACCGACGAAATTCCCCCAAATCTGAGGAGATATTCTTGAATAACTTTTTTTGTGAAGGTCGGAGAGACTTGCAAGTAGGCTCTACCCCCACTAAATGGGGTAGCGCGCATCGATCGGTACCATCCTTGAGCTTCTCCGACTTTCGGAAGGGTTAGGGTTAGGGATGAAAGCACATAGGAGAAAGAGATATTCTTGAATAACTTTTTTTGTGAAGGTCGGAGAGACTTGCAAGTAGGCTCTACCCCCACTAAATGGGGTTGCGCGCATCGATCGGTACCATCCTTGAGCTTCTCCGACTTTCGGAAGGGTTAGGGTTAGGGTTAGGGATGAAAGCACATAGGAGAAAGAGATATTCTTGAATAACTTTTTTTGTGAAGGTCGGAGAGACTTGGAAAGTGGTTGCATCTGGACTAATTTGGGTCCTGCGGATCGATTGGTACCATCCCCGAGCTTGTACAACCTTCGGAAGAGGTCGACCGACGAAATTCCCCCAAATCTGAGGAGATATTCTTGAATAACTTTTTTTGTGAAGGTCGGAGAGACTTGCAAGTAGGCTCTACCCCCACTAAATGGGGTAGCGCGCATCGATCGGTACCATCCTTGAGCTTCTCCGACTTTCGGAAGGGTTAGGGTTAGGGTTAGGGATGAAAGCACATAGGAGAAAGAGATATTCTTGAATAACTTTTTTTGTGAAGGTCGGAGAGACTTGCAAGTAGGCTCTACCCCCACTAAATGGGGTAGCGCGCATCGATCGGTACCATCCTTGAGCTTCTCCGACTTTCGGAAGGGTTAGGGTTAGGGTTAGGGATGAAAGCACATAGGAGAAAGAGATATTCTTGAATAACTTTTTTTTTGAAGGTCGGAGAGACTTGGAAAGTGGTTGCATCTGGACTAATTTGGGTCCTGCGGATCGATTGGTACCATCCCCGAGCTTGTACGACCTTCGGAAGAGGTCGACCGACGAAATTCCCCCAAATCTGAGGAGATATTCTTGAATAACTTTTTTTGTGAAGGTCGGAGAGACTTGCAAGTAGGCTCTACCCCCACTAAATGGGGTAGCGCGCATCGATCGGTACCATCCTTGAGCTTCACGACTTTCGGAAGGGTTAGGGTTAGGGTTAGGGATGAAAGCACATAGGAGAAAGAGATATTCTTGAATAACTTTTTTTGTGAAGGTCGGAGAGACTTGCAAGTAGGCTCTACCCCCACTAAATGGGGTAGCGCGCATCGATCGGTACTATCCTTGAGCTTCTCCGACTTTCGGAAGGGTTAGGGTTAGGGTTAGGGATGAAAGCACATAGGAGAAAGAGATATTCTTGAATAACTTTTTTTGTGAAGGTCGGAGAGACTTGGAAAGTGGTTGCATCTGGACAAATTTGGGTCCTGCGGATCGATTGGTACCATCCCCGAGCTTGTACGACCTTCGGAAGAGGTCGACCGACGAAATTCCCCCAAATCTGAGGAGATATTCTTGAATAACTTTTTTTGTGAAGGTCGGAGAGACTTGCAAGTAGGCTCTACCCCCACTAAATGGGGTAGCGCGCATCGATCGGTACCATCCTTGAGCTTCTCCGACTTTCGGAAGGGTTAGGGTTAGGGTTAGGGATGAAAGCACATAGGAGAAAGAGATATTCTTGAATAACTTTTTTTGTGAAGGTCGGAGAGACTTGCAAGTAGGCTCTACCCCCACTAAATGGGGTAGCGCGCATCGATCGGTACCATCCTTGAGCTTCTCCGACTTTCGGAAGGGTTAGGGTTAGGGTTAGGGATGAAAGCACATAGGAGAAAGAGATATTCTTGAATAACTTTTTTTGTGAAGGTCGGAGAGACTTGGAAAGTGGTTGCATCTGGACTAATTTGGGTCCTGCGGATCGATTGGTACCATCCCCGAGCTTGTACGACCTTCGGAAGAGGTCGACCGACGAAATTCCCCCAAATCTGAGGAGATATTCTTGAATAACTTTTTTTGTGAAGGTCGGAGAGACTTGCAAGTAGGCTCTACCCCCACTAAATGGGGTAGCGCGCATTGATCGGTACCATCCTTGAGCTTCTCCGACTTTCGGAAGGGTTAGGGTTAGGGATGAAAGCACATAGGAGAAAGAGATATTCTTGAATAACTTTTTTTGTGAAGGTCGGAGAGACTTGCAAGTAGGCTCTACCCCCACTAAATGGGGTTGCGCGCATCGATCGGTACCATCCTTGAGCTTCTCCGACTTTCGGAAGGGTTAGGGTTAGGGTTAGGGATGAAAGCACATAGGAGAAAGAGATATTCTTGAATAACTTTTTTTGTGAAGGTCGGAGAGACTTGGAAAGTGGTTGCATCTGGACTAATTTGGGTCCTGCGGATCGATTGGTACCATCCCCGAGCTTGTACAACCTTCGGAAGAGGTCGACCGACGAAATTCCCCCAAATCTGAGGAGATATTCTTGAATAACTTTTTTTGTGAAGGTCGGAGAGACTTGCAAGTAGGCTCTACCCCCACTAAATGGGGTAGCGCGCATCGATCGGTACCATCCTTGAGCTTCTCCGACTTTCGGAAGGGTTAGGGTTAGGGTTAGGGATGAAAGCACATAGGAGAAAGAGATATTCTTGAATAACTTTTTTTGTGAAGGTCGGAGAGACTTGCAAGTAGGCTCTACCCCCACTAAATGGGGTAGCGCGCATCGATCGGTACCATCTTTGAGCTTCTCCGACTTTCGGAAGGGTTAGGGTTAGGGTTAGGGATGAAAGCACATAGGAGAAAGAGATATTCTTGAATAACTTTTTTTTTGAAGGTCGGAGAGACTTGGAAAGTGGTTGCATCTGGACTAATTTGGGTCCTGCGGATCGATTGGTACCATCCCCGAGCTTGTACGACCTTCGGAAGAGGTCGACCGACGAAATTCCCCCAAATCTGAGGAGATATTCTTGAATAACTTTTTTTGTGAAGGTCGGAGAGACTTGCAAGTAGGCTCTACCCCCACTAAATGGGGTAGCGCGCATCGATCGGTACCATCCTTGAGCTTCACGACTTTCGGAAGGGTTAGGGTTAGGGTTAGGGATGAAAGCACATAGGAGAAAGAGATATTCTTGAATAACTTTTTTTGTGAAGGTCGGAGAGACTTGCAAGTAGGCTCTACCCCCACTAAATGGGGTAGCGCGCATCGATCGGTACTATCTTTGAGCTTCTCCGACTTTCGGAAGGGTTAGGGTTAGGGTTAGGGATGAAAGCACATAGGAGAAAGAGATATTCTTGAATAACTTTTTTTGTAAAGGTCGGAGAGACTTGGAAAGTGGTTGCATCTGGACTAATTTGGGTCCTGCGGATCGATTGGTACCATCCCCGAGCTTGTACGACCTTCGGAAGAGGTCGACCGACGAAATTCCCCCAAATCTGAGGAGATATTCTTGAATAACTTTTTTTGTGAAGGTCGGAGAGACTTGCAAGTAGGCTCTACCCCCACTAAATGGGGTAGCGCGCATCGATCGGTACCATCCTTGAGCTTCTCCGACTTTCGGAAGGGTTAGGGTTAGGGATGAAAGCACATAGGAGAAAGAGATATTCTTGAATAACCTTTTTTGTGAAGGTCGGAGAGACTTGCAAGTAGGCTCTACCCCCACTAAATGGGGTTGCGCGCATCGATCGGTACCATCCTTGAGCTTCTCCGACTTTCGGAAGGGTTAGGGTTAGGGTTAGGGATGAAAGCACATAGGAGAAAGAGATATTCTTGAATAACTTTTTTTGTGAAGGTCGGAGAGACTTGGAAAGTGGTTGCATCTGGACTAATTTGGGTCCTGCGGATCGATTGGTACCATCCCCGAGCTTGTACGACCTTCGGAAGAGGTCGACCGACGAAATTCCCCCAAATCTGAGGAGATATTCTTGAATAACTTTTTTTGTGAAGGTCGGAGAGACTTGCAAGTAGGCTCTACCCCCACTAAATGGGGTAGCGCGCATCGATCGGTACCATCCTTGAGCTTCTCCGACTTTCGGAAGGGTTAGGGTTAGGGTTAGGGATGAAAGCACATAGGAGAAAGAGATATTCTTGAATAACTTTTTTTGTGAAGGTCGGAGAGACTTGCAAGTAGGCTCTACCCCCACTAAATGGGGTTGCGCGCATCGATCGGTACCATCCTTGAGCTTCTCCGACTTTCGGAAGGGTTAGGGTTAGGGTTAGGGATGAAAGCACATAGGAGAAAGAGATATTCTTGAATAACTTTTTTTGTGAAGGTCGGAGAGACTTGGAAAGTGGTTGCATCTGGACTAATTTGGGTCCTGCAGATCGATTGGTACCATCCCCGAGCTTGTAAGACCTTCGGAAGAGGTCGACCGACGAAATTCCCCCAAATCTGAGGAGATATTCTTGAATAACTTTTTTTGTGAAGGTCGGAGAGACTTGCAAGTAGGCTCTACCCCCACTAAATGGGGTAGCGCGCATCGATCGGTACCATCCTTGAGCTTCTCCGACTTTCGGAAGGGTTAGGGTTAGGGATGAAAGCACATAGGAGAAAGAGATATTCTTGAATAACTTTTTTTGTGAAGGTCGGAGAGACTTGCAAGTACGCTCTACCCCCACTAAATGGGGTAGCGCGCATCGATCGGTACCATCCTTGAGCTTCTCCGACTTTCGGAAGGGTTAGGGTTAGGGTTAGGGATGAAAGCACATAGGAGAAAGAGATATTCTTGAATAACTTTTTTTGTGAAGGTCGGAGAGACTTGGAAAGTGGTTGCATCTGGACTAATTTGGGTCCTGCGGATCGATTGGTACCATCCCCGAGCTTGTACGACCTTCGGAAGAGGTCGACCGACGAAATTCCCCCAAATCTGAGGAGATATTCTTGAATAACTTTTTTTGTGAAGGTCGGAGAGACTTGCAAGTAGGCTCTACCCCCACTAAATGGGGTAGCGCGCATCGATCGGTACCATCCTTGAGCTTCTCCGACTTTCGGAAGGGTTAGGGTTAGGGATGAAAGCACATAGGAGAAAGAGATATTCTTGAATAACTTTTTTTGTGAAGGTCGGAGAGACTTGCAAGTAGGCTCTACCCCCACTAAATGGGGTTGCGCGCATCGATCGGTACCATCCTTGAGCTTCTCCGACTTTCGGAAGGGTTAGGGTTAGGGTTAGGGATGAAAGCACATAGGAGAAAGAGATATTCTTGAATAACTTTTTTTGTGAAGGTCGGAGAGACTTGGAAAGTGGTTGCATCTGGACTAATTTGGGTCCTGCGGATCGATTGGTACCATCCCCGAGCTTGTACAACCTTCGGAAGAGGTCGACCGACGAAATTCCCCCAAATCTGAGGAGATATTCTTGAATAACTTTTTTTGTGAAGGTCGGAGAGACTTGCAAGTAGGCTCTACCCCCACTAAATGGGGTAGCGCGCATCGATCGGTACCATCCTTGAGCTTCTCCGACTTTCGGAAGGGTTAGGGTTAGGGTTAGGGATGAAAGCACATAGGAGAAAGAGATATTCTTGAATAACTTTTTTTGTGAAGGTCGGAGAGACTTGCAAGTAGGCTCTACCCCCACTAAATGGGGTAGCGCGCATCGATCAGTACCATCCTTGAGCTTCTCCGACTTTCGGAAGGGTTAGGGTTAGGGTTAGGGATGAAAGCACATAGGAGAAAGAGATATTCTTGAATAACTTTTTTTTTGAAGGTCGGAGAGACTTGGAAAGTGGTTGCATCTGGACTAATTTGGGTCCTGCGGATCGATTGGTACCATCCCCGAGCTTGTACGACCTTCGGAAGAGGTCGACCGACGAAATTCCCCCAAATCTGAGGAGATATTCTTGAATAACTTTTTTTGTGAAGGTCGGAGAGACTTGCAAGTAGGCTCTACCCCCACTAAATGGGGTAGCGCGCATCGATCGGTACCATCCTTGAGCTTCACGACTTTCGGAAGGGTTAGGGTTAGGGTTAGGGATGAAAGCACATAGGAGAAAGAGATATTCTTGAATAACTTTTTTTGTGAAGGTCGGAGAGACTTGCAAGTAGGCTCTACCCCCACTAAATGGGGTAGCGCGCATCGATCGGTACTATCCTTGAGCTTCTCCGACTTTCGGAAGGGTTAGGGTTAGGGTTAGGGATGAAAGCACATAGGAGAAAGAGATATTCTTGAATAACTTTTTTTGTGAAGGTCGGAGAGACTTGGAAAGTGGTTGCATCTGGACTAATTTGGGTCCTGCGGATCGATTGGTACCATCCCCGAGCTTGTACGACCTTCGGAAGAGGTCGACCGACGAAATTCCCCCAAATCTGAGGAGATATTCTTGAATAACTTTTTTTGTGAAGGTCGGAGAGACTTGCAAGTAGGCTCTACCCCCACTAAATGGGGTAGCGCGCATCGATCGGTACCATCCTTGAGCTTCTCCGACTTTCGGAAGGGTTAGGGTTAGGGTTAGGGATGAAAGCACATAGGAGAAAGAGATATTCTTGAATAACTTTTTTTGTGAAGGTCGGAGAGACTTGCAAGTAGGCTCTACCCCCACTAAATGGGGTAGCGCGCATCGATCGGTACCATCCTTGAGCTTCTCCGACTTTCGGAAGGGTTAGGGTTAGGGTTAGGGATGAAAGCACATAGGAGAAAGAGATATTCTTGAATAACTTTTTTTGTGAAGGTCGGAGAGACTTGGAAAGTGGTTGCATCTGGACTAATTTGGGTCCTGCGGATCGATTGGTACCATCCCCGAGCTTGTACGACCTTCGGAAGAGGTCGACCGACGAAATTCCCCCAAATCTGAGGAGATATTCTTGAATAACTTTTTTTGTGAAGGTCGGAGAGACTTGCAAGTAGGCTCTACCCCCACTAAATGGGGTAGCGCGCATCGATCGGTACCATCCTTGAGCTTCTCCGACTTTCGGAAGGGTTAGGGTTAGGGATGAAAGCACATAGGAGAAAGAGATATTCTTGAATAACTTTTTTTGTGAAGGTCGGAGAGACTTGCAAGTAGGCTCTACCCCCACTAAATGGGGTTGCGCGCATCGATCGGTACCATCCTTGAGCTTCTCCGACTTTCGGAAGGGTTAGGGTTAGGGTTAGGGATGAAAGCACATAGGAGAAAGAGATATTCTTGAATAACTTTTTTTGTGAAGGTCGGAGAGACTTGGAAAGTGGTTGCATCTGGACTAATTTGGGTCCTGCGGATCGATTGGTACCATCCCCGAGCTTGTACAACCTTCGGAAGAGGTCGACCGACGAAATTCCCCCAAATCTGAGGAGATATTCTTGAATAACTTTTTTTGTGAAGGTCGGAGAGACTTGCAAGTAGGCTCTACCCCCACTAAATGGGGTAACGCGCATCGATCGGTACCATCCTTGAGCTTCTCCGACTTTCGGAAGGGTTAGGGTTAGGGTTAGGGATGAAAGCACATAGGAGAAAGAGATATTCTTGAATAACTTTTTTTGTGAAGGTCGGAGAGACTTGCAAGTAGGCTCTACCCCCACTAAATGGGGTAGCGCGCATCGATCGGTACCATCTTTGAGCTTCTCCGACTTTCGGAAGGGTTAGGGTTAGGGTTAGGGATGAAAGCACATAGGAGAAAGAGATATTCTTGAATAACTTTTTTTTTGAAGGTCGGAGAGACTTGGAAAGTGGTTGCATCTGGACTAATTTGGGTCCTGCGGATCGATTGGTACCATCCCCGAGCTTGTACGACCTTCGGAAGAGGTCGACCGACGAAATTCCCCCAAATCTGAGGAGATATTCTTGAATAACTTTTTTTGTGAAGGTCGGAGAGACTTGCAAGTAGGCTCTACCCCCACTAAATGGGGTAGCGCGCATCGATCGGTACCATCCTTGAGCTTCACGACTTTCGGAAGGGTTAGGGTTAGGGTTAGGGATGAAAGCACATAGGAGAAAGAGATATTCTTGAATAACTTTTTTTGTGAAGGTCGGAGAGACTTGCAAGTAGGCTCTACCCCCACTAAATGGGGTAGCGCGCATCGATCGGTACTATCTTTGAGCTTCTCCGACTTTCGGAAGGGTTAGGGTTAGGGTTAGGGATGAAAGCACATAGGAGAAAGAGATATTCTTGAATAACTTTTTTTGTAAAGGTCGGAGAGACTTGGAAAGTGGTTGCATCTGGACTAATTTGGGTCCTGCGGATCGATTGGTACCATCCCCGAGCTTGTACGACCTTCGGAAGAGGTCGACCGACGAAATTCCCCCAAATCTGAGGAGATATTCTTGAATAACTTTTTTTGTGAAGGTCGGAGAGACTTGCAAGTAGGCTCTACCCCCACTAAATGGGGTAGCGCGCATCGATCGGTACCATCCTTGAGCTTCTCCGACTTTCGGAAGGGTTAGGGTTAGGGTTAGGGATGAAAGCACATAGGAGAAAGAGATATTCTTGAATAACTTTTTTTGTGAAGGTCGGAGAGACTTGCAAGTAGGCTCTACCCCCACTAAATGGGGTTGCGCGCATCGATCGGTACCATCCTTGAGCTTCTCCGACTTTCGGAAGGGTTAGGGTTAGGGTTAGGGATGAAAGCACATAGGAGAAAGAGATATTCTTGAATAACTTTTTTTGTGAAGGTCGGAGAGACTTGGAAAGTGGTTGCATCTGGACTAATTTGGGTCCTGCGGATCGATTGGTACCATCCCCGAGCTTGTACGACCTTCGGAAGAGGTCGACCGACGAAATTCCCCCAAATCTGAGGAGATATTCTTGAATAACTTTTTTTGTGAAGGTCGGAGAGACTTGCAAGTAGGCTCTACCCCCACTAAATGGGGTAGCGCGCATCGATCGGTACCATCCTTGAGCTTCTCCGACTTTCGGAAGGGTTAGGGTTAGGGTTAGGGATGAAAGCACATAGGAGAAAGAGATATTCTTGAATAACTTTTTTTGTGAAGGTCGGAGAGACTTGCAAGTAGGCTCTACCCCCACTAAATGGGGTAGCGCGCATCGATCGGTACCATCCTTGAGCTTCTCCGACTTTCGGAAGGGTTAGGGTTAGGGTTAGGGATGAAAGCACATAGGAGAAAGAGATATTCTTGAATAACTTTTTTTGTGAAGGTCGGAGAGACTTGCAAGTAGGCTCTACCCCCACTAAATGGGGTTGCGCGCATCGATCGGTACCATCATTGAGCTTCTCCGACTTTCGGAAGGGTTAGGGTTAGGGTTAGGGATGAAAGCACATAGGAGAAAGAGATATTCTTGAATAACTTTTTTTGTGAAGGTCGGAGAGACTTGGAAAGTGGTTGCATCTGGACTAATTTGGGTCCTGCAGATCGATTGGTACCATCCCCGAGCTTGTAAGACCTTCGGAAGAGGTCGACCGACGAAATTCCCCCAAATCTGAGGAGATATTCTTGAATAACTTTTTTTGTGAAGGTCGGAGAGACTTGCAAGTAGGCTCTACCCCCACTAAATGGGGTAGCGCGCATCGATCGGTACCATCCTTGAGCTTCTCCGACTTTCGGAAGGGTTAGGGTTAGGGATGAAAGCACATAGGAGAAAGAGATATTCTTGAATAACTTTTTTTGTGAAGGTCGGAGAGACTTGCAAGTACGCTCTACCCCCACTAAATGGGGTAGCGCGCATCGATCGGTACCATCCTTGAGCTTCTCCGACTTTCGGAAGGGTTAGGGTTAGGGATGAAAGCACATAGGAGAAAGAGATATTCTTGAATAACTTTTTTTGTGAAGGTCGGAGAGACTTGGAAAGTGGTTGCATCTGGACTAATTTGGGTCCTGCGGATCGATTGGTACCATCCCCGAGCTTGTACGACCTTCGGAAGAGGTCGACCGACGAAATTCCCCCAAATCTGAGGAGATATTCTTGAATAACTTTTTTTGTGAAGGTCGGAGAGACTTGCAAGTAGGCTCTACCCCCACTAAATGGGGTAGCGCGCATCGATCGGTACCATCCTTGAGCTTCTCCGACTTTCGGAAGGGTTAGGGTTAGGGATGAAAGCACATAGGAGAAAGAGATATTCTTGAATAACTTTTTTTGTGAAGGTCGGAGAGACTTGCAAGTAGGCTCTACCCCCACTAAATGGGGTTGCGCGCATCGATCGGTACCATCCTTGAGCTTCTCCGACTTTCGGAAGGGTTAGGGTTAGGGTTAGGGATGAAAGCACATAGGAGAAAGAGATATTCTTGAATAACTTTTTTTGTGAAGGTCGGAGAGACTTGGAAAGTGGTTGCATCTGGACTAATTTGGGTCCTGCGGATCGATTGGTACCATCCCCGAGCTTGTACAACCTTCGGAAGAGGTCGACCGACGAAATTCCCCCAAATCTGAGGAGATATTCTTGAATAACTTTTTTTGTGAAGGTCGGAGAGACTTGCAAGTAGGCTCTACCCCCACTAAATGGGGTAGCGCGCATCGATCGGTACCATCCTTGAGCTTCTCCGACTTTCGGAAGGGTTAGGGTTAGGGTTAGGGATGAAAGCACATAGGAGAAAGAGATATTCTTGAATAACTTTTTTTGTGAAGGTCGGAGAGACTTGCAAGTAGGCTCTACCCCCACTAAATGGGGTAGCGCGCATCGATCGGTACCATCCTTGAGCTTCTCCGACTTTCGGAAGGGTTAGGGTTAGGGTTAGGGATGAAAGCACATAGGAGAAAGAGATATTCTTGAATAACTTTTTTTTTGAAGGTCGGAGAGACTTGGAAAGTGGTTGCATCTGGACTAATTTGGGTCCTGCGGATCGATTGGTACCATCCCCGAGCTTGTACGACCTTCGGAAGAGGTCGACCGACGAAATTCCCCCAAATCTGAGGAGATATTCTTGAATAACTTTTTTTGTGAAGGTCGGAGAGACTTGCAAGTAGGCTCTACCCCCACTAAATGGGGTAGCGCGCATCGATCGGTACCATCCTTGAGCTTCTCCGACTTTCGGAAGGGTTAGGGTTAGGGTTAGGGATGAAAGCACATAGGAGAAAGAGATATTCTTGAATAACTTTTTTTTTGAAGGTCGGAGAGACTTGGAAAGTGGTTGCATCTGGACTAATTTGGGTCCTGCGGATCGATTGGTACCATCCCCGAGCTTGTACGACCTTCGGAAGAGGTCGACCGACGAAATTCCCCCAAATCTGAGGAGATATTCTTGAATAACGTTTTTTGTGAAGGTCGGAGAGACTTGCAAGTAGGCTCTACCCCCACTAAATGGGGTAGCGCGCATCGATCGGTACCATCCTTGAGCTTCTCCGACTTTCGGAAGGGTTAGGGTTAGGGATGAAAGCACATAGGAGAAAGAGATATTCTTGAATAACTTTTTTTGTGAAGGTCGGAGAGACTTGCAAGTACGCTCTACCCCCACTAAATGGGGTAGCGCGCATCGATCGGTACCATCCTTGAGCTTCTCCGACTTTCGGAAGGGTTAGGGTTAGGGTTAGGGATGAAAGCACATAGGAGAAAGAGATATTCTTGAATAACTTTTTTTGTGAAGGTCGGAGAGACTTGGAAAGTGGTTGCATCTGGACTAATTTGGGTCCTGCGGATCGATTGGTACCATCCCCGAGCTTGTACGACCTTCGGAAGAGGTCGACCGACGAAATTCCCCCAAATCTGAGGAGATATTCTTGAATAACTTTTTTTGTGAAGGTCGGAGAGACTTGCAAGTAGGCTCTACCCCCACTAAATGGGGTAGCGCGCATCGATCGGTACCATCCTTGAGCTTCTCCGACTTTCGGAAGGGTTAGGGTTAGGGTTAGGGATGAAAGCACATAGGAGAAAGAGATATTCTTGAATAACTTTTTTTGTGAAGGTCGGAGAGACTTGCAAGTAGGCTTTACCCCCACTAAATGGGGTAGCGCGCATCGATCGGTACTATCCTTGAGCTTCTCCGACTTTCGGAAGGGTTAGGGTTAGGGTTAGGGATGAAAGCACATAGGAGAAAGAGATATTCTTGAATAACTTTTTTTGTGAAGGTCGGAGAGACTTGGAAAGTGGTTGCATCTGGACTAATTTGGGTCCTGCGGATCGATTGGTACCATCCCCGAGCTTGTACGACCTTCGGAAGAGGTCGACCGACGAAATTCCCCCAAATCTGAGGAGATATTCTTGAATAACTTTTTTTGTGAAGGTCGGAGAGACTTGCAAGTAGGCTCTACCCCCACTAAATGGGGTAGCGCGCATCGATCGGTACCATCCTTGAGCTTCTCCGACTTTCGAAAGGGTTAGGGTTAGGGTTAGGGATGAAAGCACATAGGAGAAAGAGATATTCTTGAATAACTTTTTTTGTGAAGGTCGGAGAGACTTGCAAGTACGCTCTACCCCCACTAAATGGGGTAGCGCGCATCGATCGGTACCATCCTTGAGCTTCTCCGACTTTCGGAAGGGTTAGGGTTAGGGTTAGGGATGAAAGCACATAGGAGAAAGAGATATTCTTGAATAACTTTTTTTGTGAAGGTCGGAGAGACTTGGAAAGTGGTTGCATCTGGACTAATTTGGGTCCTGCGGATCGATTGGTACCATCCCCGAGCTTGTACGACCTTCGGAAGAGGTCGACCGACGAAATTCCCCCAAATCTGAGGAGATATTCTTGAATAACCTTTTTTGTGAAGGTCGGAGAGACTTGCAAGTAGGCTCTACCCCCACTAAATGGGGTAGCGCGCATCGATCGGTACCATCATTGAGCTTCTCCGACTTTCGGAAGGGTTAGGGTTAGGGTTAGGGATGAAAGCACATAGGAGAAAGAGATATTCTTGAATAACTTTTTTTGTGAAGGTCGGAGAGACTTGCAAGTAGGCTCTACCCCCACTAAATGGGGTAGCGCGCATCGATCGGTACTATCCATGAGCTTCTCCGACTTTCGGAAGGGTTAGGGTTAGGGTTAGGGATGAAAGCACATAGGAGAAAGAGATATTCTTGAATAACTTTTTTTGTGAAGGTCGGAGAGACTTGGAAAGTGGTTGCATCTGGACTAATTTGGGTCCTGCGGATCGATTGGTACCATCCCCGAGCTTGTACGACCTTCGGAAGAGGTCGACCGACGAAATTCCCCCAAATCTGAGGAGATATTCTTGAATAACTTTTTTTGTGAAGGTCGGAGAGACTTGCAAGTAGGCTCTACCCCCACTAAATGGGGTAGCGCGCATCGATCGGTACCATCCTTGAGCTTCTCCGACTTTCGGAAGGGTTAGGGTTAGGGATGAAAGCACATAGGAGAAAGAGATATTCTTGAATAACTTTTTTTGTGAAGGTCGGAGAGACTTGGAAAGTGGTTGCATCTGGACTAATTTGGGTCCTGCGGATCGATTGGTACCATCCCCGAGCTTGTACGACCTTCGGAAGAGGTCGACCGACGAAATTCCCCCAAATCTGAGGAGATATTCTTGAATAACTTTTTTTGTGAAGGTCGGAGAGACTTGCAAGTAGGCTCTACCCCCACTAAATGGGGTAGCGCGCATCGATCGGTACCATCCTTGAGCTTCTCCGACTTTCGGAAGGGTTAGGGTTAGGGATGAAAGCACATAGGAGAAAGAGATATTCTTGAATAACTTTTTTTGTGAAGGTCGGAGAGACTTGCAAGTAGGCTTTACCCCCACTAAATGGGGTAGCGCGCATCGATCGGTACTATCCTTGAGCTTCTCCGACTTTCGGAAGGGTTAGGGTTAGGGTTAGGGATGAAAGCACATAGGAGAAAGAGATATTCTTGAATAACTTTTTTTGTGAAGGTCGGAGAGACTTGGAAAGTGGTTGCATCTGGACTAATTTGGGTCCTGCGGATCGATTGGTACCATCCCCGAGCTTGTACGACCTTCGGAAGAGGTCGACCGACGAAATTCCCCCAAATCTGAGGAGATATTCTTGAATAACTTTTTTTGTGAAGGTCGGAGAGACTTGCAAGTAGGCTCTACCCCCACTAAATGGGGTAGCGCGCATCGATCGGTACCATCCTTGAGCTTCTCCGACTTTCGGAAGGGTTAGGGTTAGGGTTAGGGATGAAAGCACATAGGAGAAAGAGATATTCTTGAATAACTTTTTTTGTGAAGGTCGGAGAGACTTGCAAGTAGGCTCTACCCCCACTAAATGGGGTTGCGCGCATCGATCGGTACCATCCTTGAGCTTCTCCGACTTTCGGAAGGGTTAGGGTTAGGGTTAGGGATGAAAGCACATAGGAGAAAGAGATATTCTTGAATAACTTTTTTTGTGAAGGTCGGAGAGACTTGGAAAGTGGTTGCATCTGGACTAATTTGGGTCCTGCAGATCGATTGGTACCATCCCCGAGCTTGTAAGACCTTCGGAAGAGGTCGACCGACGAAATTCCCCCAAATCTGAGGAGATATTCTTGAATAACTTTTTTTGTGAAGGTCGGAGAGACTTGCAAGTAGGCTCTACCCCCACTAAATGGGGTAGCGCGCATCGATCGGTACCATCCTTGAGCTTCTCCGACTTTCGGAAGGGTTAGGGTTAGGGATGAAAGCACATAGGAGAAAGAGATATTCTTGAATAACTTTTTTTGTGAAGGTCGGAGAGACTTGCAAGTACGCTCTACCCCCACTAAATGGGGTAGCGCGCATCGATCGGTACCATCCTTGAGCTTCTCCGACTTTCGGAAGGGTTAGGGTTAGGGTTAGGGATGAAAGCACATAGGAGAAAGAGATATTCTTGAATAACTTTTTTTGTGAAGGTCGGAGAGACTTGGAAAGTGGTTGCATCTGGACTAATTTGGGTCCTGCGGATCGATTGGTACCATCCCCGAGCTTGTACGACCTTCGGAAGAGGTCGACCGACGAAATTCCCCCAAATCTGAGGAGATATTCGTGAATAACTTTTTTTGTGAAGGTCGGAGAGACTTGCAAGTAGGCTCTACCCCCACTAAATGGGGTAGCGCGCATCGATCGGTACCATCCTTGAGCTTCTCCGACTTTCGGAAGGGTTAGGGTTAGGGTTAGGGATGAAAGCACATAGGAGAAAGAGATATTCTTGAATAACTTTTTTTGTGAAGGTCGGAGAGACTTGCAAGTAGGCTCTACCCCCACTAAATGGGGTTGCGCGCATCGATCGGTACCATCCTTGAGCTTCTCCGACTTTCGGAAGGGTTAGGGTTAGGGATGAAAGCACATAGGAGAAAGAGATATTCTTGAATAACTTTTTTTGTGAAGGTCGGAGAGACTTGGAAAGTGGTTGCATCTGGACTAATTTGGGTCCTGCGGATCGATTGGTACCATCCCCGAGCTTGTACGACCTTTGGAAGAGGTCGACCGACGAAATTCCCCCAAATCTGAGGAGATATTCTTGAATAACTTTTTTTGTGAAGGTCGGAGAGACTTGCAAGTAGGCTCTACCCCCACTAAATGGGGTAGCGCGCATCGATCGGTACCATCCTTGAGCTTCTCCGACTTTCGGAAGGGTTAGGGTTAGGGTTAGGGATGAAAGCACATAGGAGAAAGAGATATTCTTGAATAACTTTTTTTGTGAAGGTCGGAGAGACTTGCAAGTAGGCTCTACCCCCACTAAATGGGGTAGCGCGCATCGATCGGTACCATCCTTGAGCTTCTCCGACTTTCGGAAGGGTTAGGGTTAGGGTTAGGGATGAAAGCACATAGGAGAAAGAGATATTCTTGAATAACTTTTTTTGTGAAGGTCGGAGAGACTTGGAAAGTGGTTGCATCTGGACTAATTTGGGTCCTGCGGATCGATTGGTACCATCCCCGAGCTTGTACGACCTTCGGAAGAGGTCGACCGACGAAATTCCCCCAAATCTGAGGAGATATTCTTGAATAACTTTTTTTGTGAAGGTCGGAGAGACTTGCAAGTAGGCTCTACCCCCACTAAATGGGGTAGCGCGCATCGATCGGTACCATCCTTGAGCTTCTCCGACTTTCGGAAGGGTTAGGGTTAGGGATGAAAGCACATAGGAGAAAGAGATATTCTTGAATAACTTTTTTTGTGAAGGTCGGAGAGACTTGCAAGTAGGCTCTACCCCCACTAAATGGGGTTGCGCGCATCGATCGGTACCATCCTTGAGCTTCTCCGACTTTCGGAAGGGTTAGGGTTAGGGTTAGGGATGAAAGCACATAGGAGAAAGAGATATTCTTGAATAACTTTTTTTGTGAAGGTCGGAGAGACTTGGAAAGTGGTTGCATCTGGACTAATTTGGGTCCTGCGGATCGATTGGTACCATCCCCGAGCTTGTACAACCTTCGGAAGAGGTCGACCGACGAAATTCCCCCAAATCTGAGGAGATATTCTTGAATAACTTTTTTTGTGAAGGTCGGAGAGACTTGCAAGTAGGCTCTACCCCCACTAAATGGGGTAGCGCGCATCGATCGGTACCATCCTTGAGCTTCTCCGACTTTCGGAAGGGTTAGGGTTAGGGTTAGGGATGAAAGCACATAGGAGAAAGAGATATTCTTGAATAACTTTTTTTGTGAAGGTCGGAGAGACTTGCAAGTAGGCTCTACCCCCACTAAATGGGGTAGCGCGCATCGATCGGTACCATCTTTGAGCTTCTCCGACTTTCGGAAGGGTTAGGGTTAGGGTTAGGGATGAAAGCACATAGGAGAAAGAGATATTCTTGAATAACTTTTTTTTTGAAGGTCGGAGAGACTTGGAAAGTGGTTGCATCTGGACTAATTTGGGTCCTGCGGATCGATTGGTACCATCCCCGAGCTTGTACGACCTTCGGAAGAGGTCGACCGACGAAATTCCCCCAAATCTGAGGAGATATTCTTGAATAACTTTTTTTGTGAAGGTCGGAGAGACTTGCAAGTAGGCTCTACCCCCACTAAATGGGGTAGCGCGCATCGATCGGTACCATCCTTGAGCTTCACGACTTTCGGAAGGGTTAGGGTTAGGGTTAGGGATGAAAGCACATAGGAGAAAGAGATATTCTTGAATAACTTTTTTTGTGAAGGTCGGAGAGACTTGCAAGTAGGCTCTACCCCCACTAAATGGGGTAGCGCGCATCGATCGGTACTATCTTTGAGCTTCTCCGACTTTCGGAAGGGTTAGGGTTAGGGTTAGGGATGAAAGCACATAGGAGAAAGAGATATTCTTGAATAACTTTTTTTGTAAAGGTCGGAGAGACTTGGAAAGTGGTTGCATCTGGACTAATTTGGGTCCTGCGGATCGATTGGTACCATCCCCGAGCTTGTACGACCTTCGGAAGAGGTCGACCGACGAAATTCCCCCAAATCTGAGGAGATATTCTTGAATAACTTTTTTTGTGAAGGTCGGAGAGACTTGCAAGTAGGCTCTACCCCCACTAAATGGGGTAGCGCGCATCGATCGGTACTATCTTTGAGCTTCTCCGACTTTCGGAAGGGTTAGGGTTAGGGTTAGGGATGAAAGCACATAGGAGAAAGAGATATTCTTGAATAACTTTTTTTGTAAAGGTCGGAGAGACTTGGAAAGTGGTTGCATCTGGACTAATTTGGGTCCTGCGGATCGATTGGTACCATCCCCGAGCTTGTACGACCTTCGGAAGAGGTCGACCGACGAAATTCCCCCAAATCTGAGGAGATATTCTTGAATAACTTTTTTTGTGAAGGTCGGAGAGACTTGCAAGTAGGCTCTACCCCCACTAAATGGGGTAGCGCGCATCGATCGGTACCATCCTTGAGCTTCTCCGACTTTCGGAAGGGTTAGGGTTAGGGTTAGGGATGAAAGCACATAGGAGAAAGAGATATTCTTGAATAACTTTTTTTGTGAAGGTCGGAGAGACTTGCAAGTAGGCTCTACCCCCACTAAATGGGGTTGCGCGCATCGATCGGTACCATCCTTGAGCTTCTCCGACTTTCGGAAGGGTTAGGGTTAGGGTTAGGGATGAAAGCACATAGGAGAAAGAGATATTCTTGAATAACTTTTTTTGTGAAGGTCGGAGAGACTTGGAAAGTGGTTGCATCTGGACTAATTTGGGTCCTGCGGATCGATTGGTACCATCCCCGAGCTTGTACGACCTTCGGAAGAGGTCGACCGACGAAATTCCCCCAAATCTGAGGAGATATTCTTGAATAACTTTTTTTGTGAAGGTCGGAGAGACTTGCAAGTAGGCTCTACCCCCACTAAATGGGGTAGCGCGCATCGATCGGTACCATCCTTGAGCTTCTCCGACTTTCGGAAGGGTTAGGGTTAGGGTTAGGGATGAAAGCACATAGGAGAAAGAGATATTCTTGAATAACTTTTTTTGTGAAGGTCGGAGAGACTTGCAAGTAGGCTCTACCCCCACTAAATGGGGTTGCGCGCATCGATCGGTACCATCCTTGAGCTTCTCCGACTTTCGGAAGGGTTAGGGTTAGGGTTAGGGATGAAAGCACATAGGAGAAAGAGATATTCTTGAATAACTTTTTTTGTGAAGGTCGGAGAGACTTGGAAAGTGGTTGCATCTGGACTAATTTGGGTCCTGCAGATCGATTGGTACCATCCCCGAGCTTGTAAGACCTTCGGAAGAGGTCGACCGACGAAATTCCCCCAAATCTGAGGAGATATTCTTGAATAACTTTTTTTGTGAAGGTCGGAGAGACTTGCAAGTAGGCTCTACCCCCACTAAATGGGGTAGCGCGCATCGATCGGTACCATCCTTGAGCTTCTCCGACTTTCGGAAGGGTTAGGGTTAGGGATGAAAGCACATAGGAGAAAGAGATATTCTTGAATAACTTTTTTTGTGAAGGTCGGAGAGACTTGCAAGTACGCTCTACCCCCACTAAATGGGGTAGCGCGCATCGATCGGTACCATCCTTGAGCTTCTCCGACTTTCGGAAGGGTTAGGGTTAGGGTTAGGGATGAAAGCACATAGGAGAAAGAGATATTCTTGAATAACTTTTTTTGTGAAGGTCGGAGAGACTTGGAAAGTGGTTGCATCTGGACTAATTTGGGTCCTGCGGATCGATTGGTACCATCCCCGAGCTTGTACGACCTTCGGAAGAGGTCGACCGACGAAATTCCCCCAAATCTGAGGAGATATTCTTGAATAACTTTTTTTGTGAAGGTCGGAGAGACTTGCAAGTAGGCTCTACCCCCACTAAATGGGGTAGCGCGCATCGATCGGTACCATCCTTGAGCTTCTCCGACTTTCGGAAGGGTTAGGGTTAGGGTTAGGGATGAAAGCACATAGGAGAAAGAGATATTCTTGAATAACTTTTTTTGTGAAGGTCGGAGAGACTTGCAAGTAGGCTTTACCCCCACTAAATGGGGTAGCGCGCATCGATCGGTACTATCCTTGAGCTTCTCCGACTTTCGGAAGGGTTAGGGTTAGGGTTAGGGATGAAAGCACATAGGAGAAAGAGATATTCTTGAATAACTTTTTTTGTGAAGGTCGGAGAGACTTGGAAAGTGGTTGCATCTGGACTAATTTGGGTCCTGCGGATCGATTGGTACCATCCCCGAGCTTGTACGACCTTCGGAAGAGGTCGACCGACGAAATTCCCCCAAATCTGAGGAGATATTCTTGAATAACTTTTTTTGTGAAGGTCGGAGAGACTTGCAAGTAGGCTCTACCCCCACTAAATGGGGTAGCGCGCATCGATCGGTACCATCCTTGAGCTTCTCCGACTTTCGAAAGGGTTAGGGTTAGGGTTAGGGATGAAAGCACATAGGAGAAAGAGATATTCTTGAATAACTTTTTTTGTGAAGGTCGGAGAGACTTGCAAGTACGCTCTACCCCCACTAAATGGGGTAGCGCGCATCGATCGGTACCATCCTTGAGCTTCTCCGACTTTCGGAAGGGTTAGGGTTAGGGTTAGGGATGAAAGCACATAGGAGAAAGAGATATTCTTGAATAACTTTTTTTGTGAAGGTCGGAGAGACTTGGAAAGTGGTTGCATCTGGACTAATTTGGGTCCTGCGGATCGATTGGTACCATCCCCGAGCTTGTACGACCTTCGGAAGAGGTCGACCGACGAAATTCCCCCAAATCTGAGGAGATATTCTTGAATAACCTTTTTTGTGAAGGTCGGAGAGACTTGCAAGTAGGCTCTACCCCCACTAAATGGGGTAGCGCGCATCGATCGGTACCATCATTGAGCTTCTCCGACTTTCGGAAGGGTTAGGGTTAGGGTTAGGGATGAAAGCACATAGGAGAAAGAGATATTCTTGAATAACTTTTTTTGTGAAGGTCGGAGAGACTTGCAAGTAGGCTCTACCCCCACTAAATGGGGTAGCGCGCATCGATCGGTACTATCCTTGAGCTTCTCCGACTTTCGGAAGGGTTAGGGTTAGGGTTAGGGATGAAAGCACATAGGAGAAAGAGATATTCTTGAATAACTTTTTTTGTGAAGGTCGGAGAGACTTGGAAAGTGGTTGCATCTGGACTAATTTGGGTCCTGCAGATCGATTGGTACCATCCCCGAGCTTGTACGACCTTCGGAAGAGGTCGACCGACGAAATTCCCCCAAATCTGAGGAGATATTCTTGAATAACTTTTTTTGTGAAGGTCGGAGAGACTTGCAAGTAGGCTCTACCCCCACTAAATGGGGTAGCGCGCATCGATCGGTACCATCCTTGAGCTTCTCCGACTTTCGAAAGGGTTAGGGTTAGGGTTAGGGATGAAAGCACATAGGAGAAAGAGATATTCTTGAATAACTTTTTTTGTGAAGGTCGGAGAGACTTGCAAGTACGCTCTACCCCCACTAAATGGGGTAGCGCGCATCGATCGGTACCATCCTTGAGCTTCTCCGACTTTCGGAAGGGTTAGGGTTAGGGTTAGGGATGAAAGCACATAGGAGAAAGAGATATTCTTGAATAACTTTTTTTGTGAAGGTCGGAGAGACTTGGAAAGTGGTTGCATCTGGACTAATTTGGGTCCTGCGGATCGATTGGTACCATCCCCGAGCTTGTACGACCTTCGGAAGAGGTCGACCGACGAAATTCCCCCAAATCTGAGGAGATATTCTTGAATAACCTTTTTTGTGAAGGTCGGAGAGACTTGCAAGTAGGCTCTACCCCCACTAAATGGGGTAGCGCGCATCGATCGGTACCATCATTGAGCTTCTCCGACTTTCGGAAGGGTTAGGGTTAGGGTTAGGGATGAAAGCACATAGGAGAAAGAGATATTCTTGAATAACTTTTTTTGTGAAGGTCGGAGAGACTTGCAAGTAGGCTCTACCCCCACTAAATGGGGTAGCGCGCATCGATCGGTACTATCCTTGAGCTTCTCCGACTTTCGGAAGGGTTAGGGTTAGGGTTAGGGATGAAAGCACATAGGAGAAAGAGATATTCTTGAATAACTTTTTTTGTGAAGGTCGGAGAGACTTGGAAAGTGGTTGCATCTGGACTAATTTGGGTCCTGCGGATCGATTGGTACCATCCCCGAGCTTGTACGACCTTCGGAAGAGGTCGACCGACGAAATTCCCCCAAATCTGAGGAGATATTCTTGAATAACTTTTTTTGTGAAGGTCGGAGAGACTTGCAAGTAGGCTCTACCCCCACTAAATGGGGTAGCGCGCATCGATCGGTACCATCCTTGAGCTTCTCCGACTTTCGGAAGGGTTAGGGTTAGGGATGAAAGCACATAGGAGAAAGAGATATTCTTGAATAACTTTTTTTGTGAAGGTCGGAGAGACTTGCAAGTACGCTCTACCCCCACTAAATGGGGTAGCGCGCATCGATCGGTACCATCCTTGAGCTTCTCCGACTTTCGGAAGGGTTAGGGTTAGGGTTAGGGATGAAAGCACATAGGAGAAAGAGATATTCTTGAATAACTTTTTTTGTGAAGGTCGGAGAGACTTGGAAAGTGGTTGCATCTGGACTAATTTGGGTCCTGCGGATCGATTGGTACCATCCCCGAGCTTGTACGACCTTCGGAAGAGGTCGACCGACGAAATTCCCCCAAATCTGAGGAGATATTCTTGAATAACTTTTTTTGTGAAGGTCGGAGAGACTTGCAAGTAGGCTCTACCCCCACTAAATGGGGTAGCGCGCATCGATCGGTACCATCCTTGAGCTTCTCCGACTTTCGGAAGGGTTAGGGTTAGGGATGAAAGCACATAGGAGAAAGAGATATTCTTGAATAACTTTTTTTGTGAAGGTCGGAGAGACTTGCAAGTAGGCTTTACCCCCACTAAATGGGGTAGCGCGCATCGATCGGTACTATCCTTGAGCTTCTCCGACTTTCGGAAGGGTTAGGGTTAGGGTTAGGGATGAAAGCACATAGGAGAAAGAGATATTCTTGAATAACTTTTTTTGTGAAGGTCGGAGAGACTTGGAAAGTGGTTGCATCTGGACTAATTTGGGTCCTGCGGATCGATTGGTACCATCCCCGAGCTTGTACGACCTTCGGAAGAGGTCGACCGACGAAATTCCCCCAAATCTGAGGAGATATTCTTGAATAACTTTTTTTGTGAAGGTCGGAGAGACTTGCAAGTAGGCTCTACCCCCACTAAATGGGGTAGCGCGCATCGATCGGTACCATCCTTGAGCTTCTCCGACTTTCGGAAGGGTTAGGGTTAGGGTTAGGGATGAAAGCACATAGGAGAAAGAGATATTCTTGAATAACTTTTTTTGTGAAGGTCGGAGAGACTTGCAAGTACGCTCTACCCCCACTAAATGGGGTAGCGCGCATCGATCGGTACCATCCTTGAGCTTCTCCGACTTTCGGAAGGGTTAGGGTTAGGGTTAGGGATGAAAGCACATAGGAGAAAGAGATATTCTTGAATAACTTTTTTTGTGAAGGTCGGAGAGACTTGGAAAGTGGTTGCATCTGGACTAATTTGGGTCCTGCGGATCGATTGGTACCATCCCCGAGCTTGTACGACCTTCGGAAGAGGTCGACCGACGAAATTCCCCCAAATCTGAGGAGATATTCTTGAATAACTTTTTTTGTGAAGGTCGGAGAGACTTGCAAGTAGGCTCTACCCCCACTAAATGGGGTAGCGCGCATCGATCGGTACCATCATTGAGCTTCTCCGACTTTCGGAAGGGTTAGGGTTAGGGATGAAAGCACATAGGAGAAAGAGATATTCTTGAATAACTTTTTTTGTGAAGGTCGGAGAGACTTGCAAGTACGCTCTACCCCCACTAAATGGGGTAGCGCGCATCGATCGGTACCATCCTTGAGCTTCTCCGACTTTCGGAAGGGTTAGGGTTAGGGTTAGGGATGAAAGCACATAGGAGAAAGAGATATTCTTGAATAACTTTTTTTGTGAAGGTCGGAGAGACTTGGAAAGTGGTTGCATCTGGACTAATTTGGGTCCTGCGGATCGATTGGTACCATCCCCGAGCTTGTACGACCTTCGGAAGAGGTCGACCGACGAAATTCCCCCAAATCTGAGGAGATATTCTTGAATAACTTTTTTTGTGAAGGTCGGAGAGACTTGCAAGTAGGCTCTACCCCCACTAAATGGGGTAGCGCGCATCGATCGGTACCATCCTTGAGCTTCTCCGACTTTCGGAAGGGTTAGGGTTAGGGTTAGGGATGAAAGCACATAGGAGAAAGAGATATTCTTGAATAACTTTTTTTGTGAAGGTCGGAGAGACTTGCAAGTAGGCTTTACCCCCACTAAATGGGGTAGCGCGCATCGATCGGTACTATCCTTGAGCTTCTCCGACTTTCGGAAGGGTTAGGGTTAGGGTTAGGGATGAAAGCACATAGGAGAAAGAGATATTCTTGAATAACTTTTTTTGTGAAGGTCGGAGAGACTTGGAAAGTGGTTGCATCTGGACTAATTTGGGTCCTGCGGATCGATTGGTACCATCCCCGAGCTTGTACGACCTTCGGAAGAGGTCGACCGACGAAATTCCCCCAAATCTGAGGAGATATTCTTGAATAACTTTTTTTGTGAAGGTCGGAGAGACTTGCAAGTAGGCTCTACCCCCACTAAATGGGGTAGCGCGCATCGATCGGTACCATCCTTGAGCTTCTCCGACTTTCGAAAGGGTTAGGGTTAGGGTTAGGGATGAAAGCACATAGGAGAAAGAGATATTCTTGAATAACTTTTTTTGTGAAGGTCGGAGAGACTTGCAAGTACGCTCTACCCCCACTAAATGGGGTAGCGCGCATCGATCGGTACCATCCTTGAGCTTCTCCGACTTTCGGAAGGGTTAGGGTTAGGGTTAGGGATGAAAGCACATAGGAGAAAGAGATATTCTTGAATAACTTTTTTTGTGAAGGTCGGAGAGACTTGGAAAGTGGTTGCATCTGGACTAATTTGGGTCCTGCGGATCGATTGGTACCATCCCCGAGCTTGTACGACCTTCGGAAGAGGTCGACCGACGAAATTCCCCCAAATCTGAGGAGATATTCTTGAATAACCTTTTTTGTGAAGGTCGGAGAGACTTGCAAGTAGGCTCTACCCCCACTAAATGGGGTAGCGCGCATCGATCGGTACCATCATTGAGCTTCTCCGACTTTCGGAAGGGTTAGGGTTAGGGTTAGGGATGAAAGCACATAGGAGAAAGAGATATTCTTGAATAACTTTTTTTGTGAAGGTCGGAGAGACTTGCAAGTAGGCTCTACCCCCACTAAATGGGGTAGCGCGCATCGATCGGTACTATCCTTGAGCTTCTCCGACTTTCGGAAGGGTTAGGGTTAGGGTTAGGGATGAAAGCACATAGGAGAAAGAGATATTCTTGAATAACTTTTTTTGTGAAGGTCGGAGAGACTTGGAAAGTGGTTGCATCTGGACTAATTTGGGTCCTGCAGATCGATTGGTACCATCCCCGAGCTTGTACGACCTTCGGAAGAGGTCGACCGACGAAATTCCCCCAAATCTGAGGAGATATTCTTGAATAACTTTTTTTGTGAAGGTCGGAGAGACTTGCAAGTAGGCTCTACCCCCACTAAATGGGGTAGCGCGCATCGATCGGTACCATCCTTGAGCTTCTCCGACTTTCGAAAGGGTTAGGGTTAGGGTTAGGGATGAAAGCACATAGGAGAAAGAGATATTCTTGAATAACTTTTTTTGTGAAGGTCGGAGAGACTTGCAAGTACGCTCTACCCCCACTAAATGGGGTAGCGCGCATCGATCGGTACCATCCTTGAGCTTCTCCGACTTTCGGAAGGGTTAGGGTTAGGGTTAGGGATGAAAGCACATAGGAGAAAGAGATATTCTTGAATAACTTTTTTTGTGAAGGTCGGAGAGACTTGGAAAGTGGTTGCATCTGGACTAATTTGGGTCCTGCGGATCGATTGGTACCATCCCCGAGCTTGTACGACCTTCGGAAGAGGTCGACCGACGAAATTCCCCCAAATCTGAGGAGATATTCTTGAATAACCTTTTTTGTGAAGGTCGGAGAGACTTGCAAGTAGGCTCTACCCCCACTAAATGGGGTAGCGCGCATCGATCGGTACCATCATTGAGCTTCTCCGACTTTCGGAAGGGTTAGGGTTAGGGTTAGGGATGAAAGCACATAGGAGAAAGAGATATTCTTGAATAACTTTTTTTGTGAAGGTCGGAGAGACTTGCAAGTAGGCTCTACCCCCACTAAATGGGGTAGCGCGCATCGATCGGTACTATCCTTGAGCTTCTCCGACTTTCGGAAGGGTTAGGGTTAGGGTTAGGGATGAAAGCACATAGGAGAAAGAGATATTCTTGAATAACTTTTTTTGTGAAGGTCGGAGAGACTTGGAAAGTGGTTGCATCTGGACTAATTTGGGTCCTGCGGATCGATTGGTACCATCCCCGAGCTTGTACGACCTTCGGAAGAGGTCGACCGACGAAATTCCCCCAAATCTGAGGAGATATTCTTGAATAACTTTTTTTGTGAAGGTCGGAGAGACTTGCAAGTAGGCTCTACCCCCACTAAATGGGGTAGCGCGCATCGATCGGTACCATCCTTGAGCTTCTCCGACTTTCGGAAGGGTTAGGGTTAGGGATGAAAGCACATAGGAGAAAGAGATATTCTTGAATAACTTTTTTTGTGAAGGTCGGAGAGACTTGCAAGTACGCTCTACCCCCACTAAATGGGGTAGCGCGCATCGATCGGTACCATCCTTGAGCTTCTCCGACTTTCGGAAGGGTTAGGGTTAGGGTTAGGGATGAAAGCACATAGGAGAAAGAGATATTCTTGAATAACTTTTTTTGTGAAGGTCGGAGAGACTTGGAAAGTGGTTGCATCTGGACTAATTTGGGTCCTGCGGATCGATTGGTACCATCCCCGAGCTTGTACGACCTTCGGAAGAGGTCGACCGACGAAATTCCCCCAAATCTGAGGAGATATTCTTGAATAACTTTTTTTGTGAAGGTCGGAGAGACTTGCAAGTAGGCTCTACCCCCACTAAATGGGGTAGCGCGCATCGATCGGTACCATCCTTGAGCTTCTCCGACTTTCGGAAGGGTTAGGGTTAGGGATGAAAGCACATAGGAGAAAGAGATATTCTTGAATAACTTTTTTTGTGAAGGTCGGAGAGACTTGCAAGTAGGCTTTACCCCCACTAAATGGGGTAGCGCGCATCGATCGGTACTATCCTTGAGCTTCTCCGACTTTCGGAAGGGTTAGGGTTAGGGTTAGGGATGAAAGCACATAGGAGAAAGAGATATTCTTGAATAACTTTTTTTGTGAAGGTCGGAGAGACTTGGAAAGTGGTTGCATCTGGACTAATTTGGGTCCTGCGGATCGATTGGTACCATCCCCGAGCTTGTACGACCTTCGGAAGAGGTCGACCGACGAAATTCCCCCAAATCTGAGGAGATATTCTTGAATAACTTTTTTTGTGAAGGTCGGAGAGACTTGCAAGTAGGCTCTACCCCCACTAAATGGGGTAGCGCGCATCGATCGGTACCATCCTTGAGCTTCTCCGACTTTCGGAAGGGTTAGGGTTAGGGTTAGGGATGAAAGCACATAGGAGAAAGAGATATTCTTGAATAACTTTTTTTGTGAAGGTCGGAGAGACTTGCAAGTACGCTCTACCCCCACTAAATGGGGTAGCGCGCATCGATCGGTACCATCCTTGAGCTTCTCCGACTTTCGGAAGGGTTAGGGTTAGGGTTAGGGATGAAAGCACATAGGAGAAAGAGATATTCTTGAATAACTTTTTTTGTGAAGGTCGGAGAGACTTGGAAAGTGGTTGCATCTGGACTAATTTGGGTCCTGCGGATCGATTGGTACCATCCCCGAGCTTGTACGACCTTCGGAAGAGGTCGACCGACGAAATTCCCCCAAATCTGAGGAGATATTCTTGAATAACTTTTTTTGTGAAGGTCGGAGAGACTTGCAAGTAGGCTCTACCCCCACTAAATGGGGTAGCGCGCATCGATCGGTACCATCATTGAGCTTCTCCGACTTTCGGAAGGGTTAGGGTTAGGGTTAGGGATGAAAGCACATAGGAGAAAGAGATATTCTTGAATAACTTTTTTTGTGAAGGTCGGAGAGACTTGCAAGTAGGCTCTACCCCCACTAAATGGGGTAGCGCGCATCGATCGGTACTATCCTTGAGCTTCTCCGACTTTCGGAAGGGTTAGGGTTAGGGTTAGGGATGAAAGCACATAGGAGAAAGAGATATTCTTGAATAACTTTTTTTGTGAAGGTCGGAGAGACTTGGAAAGTGGTTGCATCTGGACTAATTTGGGTCCTGCGGATCGATTGGTACCATCCCCGAGCTTGTACGACCTTCGGAAGAGGTCGACCGGCGAAATTCCCCCAAATCTGAGGAGATATTCTTGAATAACTTTTTTTGTGAAGGTCGGAGAGACTTGCAAGTAGGCTCTACCCCCACTAAATGGGGTAGCGCGCATCGATCGGTACCATCCTTGAGCTTCTCCGACTTTCGGAAGGGTTAGGGTTAGGGATGAAAGCACATAGGAGAAAGAGATATTCTTGAATAACTTTTTTTGTGAAGGTCGGAGAGACTTGCAAGTAGGCTCTACCCCCACTAAATGGGGTTGCGCGCATCGATCGGTACCATCCTTGAGCTTCTCCGACTTTCGGAAGGGTTAGGGTTAGGGTTAGGGATGAAAGCACATAGGAGAAAGAGATATTCTTGAATAACTTTTTTTGTGAAGGTCGGAGAGACTTGGAAAGTGGTTGCATCTGGACTAATTTGGGTCCTGCGGATCGATTGGTACCATCCCCGAGCTTGTACGACCTTCGGAAGAGGTCGACCGACGAAATTCCCCCAAATCTGAGGAGATATTCTTGAATAACTTTTTTTGTGAAGGTCGGAGAGACTTGCAAGTAGGCTCTACCCCCACTAAATGGGGTAGCGCGCATCGATCGGTACCATCCTTGAGCTTCTCCGACTTTCGGAAGGGTTAGGGTTAGGGTTAGGGATGAAAGCACATAGGAGAAAGAGATATTCTTGAATAACTTTTTTTGTGAAGGTCGGAGAGACTTGCAAGTAGGCTCTACCCCCACTAAATGGGGTAGCGCGCATCGATCGGTACTATCCTTGAGCTTCTCCGACTTTCGGAAGGGTTAGGGTTAGGGTTAGGGATGAAAGCACATAGGAGAAAGAGATATTCTTGAATAACTTTTTTTGTGAAGGTCGGAGAGACTTGGAAAGTGGTTGCATCTGGACTAATTTGGGTCCTGCGGATCGATTGGTACCATCCCCGAGCTTGTACGACCTTCGGAAGAGGTCGACCGACGAAATTCCCCCAAATCTGAGGAGATATTCTTGAATAACTTTTTTTGTGAAGGTCGGAGAGACTTGCAAGTAGGCTCTACCCCCACTAAATGGGGTAGCGCGCATCGATCGGTACCATCCTTGAGCTTCTCCGACTTTCGGAAGGGTTAGGGTTAGGGATGAAAGCACATAGGAGAAAGAGATATTCTTGAATAACTTTTTTTGTGAAGGTCGGAGAGACTTGCAAGTAGGCTCTACCCCCACTAAATGGGGTTGCGCGCATCGATCGGTACCATCCTTGAGCTTCTCCGACTTTCGGAAGGGTTAGGGTTAGGGTTAGGGATGAAAGCACATAGGAGAAAGAGATATTCTTGAATAACTTTTTTTGTGAAGGTCGGAGAGACTTGGAAAGTGGTTGCATCTGGACTAATTTGGGTCCTGCGGATCGATTGGTACCATCCCCGAGCTTGTACAACCTTCGGAAGAGGTCAACCGACGAAATTCCCCCAAATCTGAGGAGATATTCTTGAATAACTTTTTTTGTGAAGGTCGGAGAGACTTGCAAGTAGGCTCTACCCCCACTAAATGGGGTAGCGCGCATCGATCGGTACCATCCTTGAGCTTCTCCGACTTTCGGAAGGGTTAGGGTTAGGGTTAGGGATGAAAGCACATAGGAGAAAGAGATATTCTTGAATAACTTTTTTTGTGAAGGTCGGAGAGACTTGCAAGTAGGCTCTACCCCCACTAAATGGGGTAGCGCGCATCGATCGGTACTATCCTTGAGCTTCTCCGACTTTCGGAAGGGTTAGGGTTAGGGTTAGGGATGAAAGCACATAGGAGAAAGAGATATTCTTGAATAACTTTTTTTGTGAAGGTCGGAGAGACTTGGAAAGTGGTTGCATCTGGACTAATTTGGGTCCTGCAGATCGATTGGTACCATCCCCGAGCTTGTACGACCTTCGGAAGAGGTCGACCGACGAAATTCCCCCAAATCTGAGGAGATATTCTTGAATAACTTTTTTTGTGAAGGTCGGAGAGACTTGCAAGTAGGCTCTACCCCCACTAAATGGGGTAGCGCGCATCGATCGGTACCATCCTTGAGCTTCTCCGACTTTCGGAAGGGTTAGGGTTAGGGATGAAAGCACATAGGAGAAAGAGATATTCTTGAATAACTTTTTTTGTGAAGGTCGGAGAGACTTGCAAGTAGGCTCTACCCCCACTAAATGGGTTTGCGCGCATCGATCGGTACCATCCTTGAGCTTCTCCGACTTTCGGAAGGGTTAGGGTTAGGGTTAGGGATGAAAGCACATAGGAGAAAGAGATATTCTTGAATAACTTTTTTTGTGAAGGTCGGAGAGACTTGGAAAGTGGTTGCATCTGGACTAATTTGGGTCCTGCGGATCGATTGGTACCATCCCCGAGCTTGTACGACCTTCGGAAGAGGTCGACCGACGAAATTCCCCCAAATCTGAGGAGATATTCTTGAATAACTTTTTTTGTGAAGGTCGGAGAGACTTGCAAGTAGGCTCTACCCCCACTAAATGGGGTAGCGCGCATCGATCGGTACCATCCTTGAGCTTCTCCGACTTTCGGAAGGGTTAGGGTTAGGGTTAGGGATGAAAGCACATAGGAGAAAGAGATATTCTTGAATAACTTTTTTTGTGAAGGTCGGAGAGACTTGCAAGTAGGCTCTACCCCCACTAAATGGGGTAGCGCGCATCGATCGGTACCATCCTTGAGCTTCTCCGGCTTTCGGAAGGGTTAGGGTTAGGGTTAGGGATGAAAGCACATAGGAGAAAGAGATATTCTTGAATAACTTTTTTTTTGAAGGTCGGAGAGACTTGGAAAGTGGTTGCATCTGGACTAATTTGGGTCCTGCGGATCGATTGGTACCATCCCCGAGCTTGTACGACCTTCGGAAGAGGTCGACCGACGAAATTCCCCCAAATCTGAGGAGATATTCTTGAATAACTTTTTTTGTGAAGGTCGGAGAGACTTGCAAGTAGGCTCTACCCCCACTAAATGGGGTAGCGCACATCGATCGGTACCATCCTTGAGCTTCTCCGACTTTCGGAAGGGTTAGGGTTAGGGTTAGGGATGAAAGCACATAGGAGAAAGAGATATTCTTGAATAACTTTTTTTGTGAAGGTCGGAGAGACTTGCAAGTAGGCTCTACCCCCACTAAATGGGGTAGCGCGCATCGATCGGTACTATCCTTGAGCTTCTCCGACTTTCGGAAGGGTTAGGGTTAGGGTTAGGGATGAAAGCACATAGGAGAAAGAGATATTCTTGAATAACTTTTTTTGTGAAGGTCGGAGAGACTTGGAAAGTGGTTGCATCTGGACTAATTTGGGTCCTGCGGATCGATTGGTACCATCCCCGAGCTTGTACGACCTTCGGAAGAGGTCGACCGACGAAATTCCCCCAAATCTGAGGAGATATTCTTGAATAACTTTTTTTGTGAAGGTCGGAGAGACTTGCAAGTAGGCTCTACCCCCACTAAATGGGGTAGCGCGCATCGATCGGTACCATCCTTGAGCTTCTCCGACTTTCGGAAGGGTTAGGGTTAGGGTTAGGGATGAAAGCACATAGGAGAAAGAGATATTCTTGAATAACTTTTTTTGTGAAGGTCGGAGAGACTTGGAAAGTGGTTGCATCTGGACTAATTTGGGTCCTGCGGATCGATTGGTACCATCCCCGAGCTTGTACGACCTTCGGAAGAGGTCGACCGACGAAATTCCCCCAAATCTGAGGAGATATTCTTGAATAACTTTTTTTGTGAAGGTCGGAGAGACTTGCAAGTAGGCTCTACCCCCACTAAATGGGGTAGCGCGCATCGATCGGTACCATCCTTGAGCTTCTCCGACTTTCGGAAGGGTTAGGGTTAGGGTTAGGGATGAAAGCACATAGGAGAAAGAGATATTCTTGAATAACTTTTTTTGTGAAGGTCGGAGAGACTTGCAAGTAGGCTCTACCCCCACTAAATGGGGTAGCGCGCATCGATCGGTACTATCCTTGAGCTTCTCCGACTTTCGGAAGGGTTAGGGTTAGGGTTAGGGATGAAAGCACATAGGAGAAAGAGATATTCTTGAATAACTTTTTTTGTGAAGGTCGGAGAGACTTGGAAAGTGGTTGCATCTGGACTAATTTGGGTCCTGCGGATCGATTGGTACCATCCCCGAGCTTGTACGACCTTCGGAAGAGGTCGACCGACGAAATTCCCCCAAATCTGAGGAGATATTCTTGAATAACTTTTTTTGTGAAGGTCGGAGAGACTTGCAAGTAGGCTCTACCCCCACTAAATGGGGTAGCGCGCATCGATCGGTACCATCCTTGAGCTTCTCCGACTTTCGGAAGGGTTAGGGTTAGGGATGAAAGCACATAGGAGAAAGAGATATTCTTGAATAACTTTTTTTGTGAAGGTCGGAGAGACTTGCAAGTAGGCTTTACCCCCACTAAATGGGGTTGCGCGCATCGATCGGTACCATCCTTGAGCTTCTCCGACTTTCGGAAGGGTTAGGGTTAGGGTTAGGGATGAAAGCACATAGGAGAAAGAGATATTCTTGAATAACTTTTTTTGTGAAGGTCGGAGAGACTTGGAAAGTGGTTGCATCTGGACTAATTTGGGTCCTGCGGATCGATTGGTACCATCCCCGAGCTTGTACAACCTTCGGAAGAGGTCGACCGACGAAATTCCCCCAAATCTGAGGAGATATTCTTGAATAACTTTTTTTGTGAAGGTCGGAGAGACTTGCAAGTAGGCTCTACCCCCACTAAATGGGGTAGCGCGCATCGATCGGTACCATCCTTGAGCTTCTCCGACTTTCGGAAGGGTTAGGGTTAGGGTTAGGGATGAAAGCACATAGGAGAAAGAGATATTCTTGAATAACTTTTTTTGTGAAGGTCGGAGAGACTTGCAAGTAGGCTCTACCCCCACTAAATGGGGTAGCGCGCATCGATCGGTACTATCCTTGAGCTTCTCCGACTTTCGGAAGGGTTAGGGTTAGGGTTAGGGATGAAAGCACATAGGAGAAAGAGATATTCTTGAATAACTTTTTTTGTGAAGGTCGGAGAGACTTGGAAAGTGGTTGCATCTGGACTAATTTGGGTCCTGCAGATCGATTGGTACCATCCCCGAGCTTGTACGACCTTCGGAAGAGGTCGACCGACGAAATTCCCCCAAATCTGAGGAGATATTCTTGAATAACTTTTTTTGTGAAGGTCGGAGAGACTTGCAAGTAGGCTCTACCCCCACTAAATGGGGTAGCGCGCATCGATCGGTACCATCCTTGAGCTTCTCCGACTTTCGGAAGGGTTAGGGTTAGGGATGAAAGCACATAGGAGAAAGAGATATTCTTGAATAACTTTTTTTGTGAAGGTCGGAGAGACTTGCAAGTAGGCTCTACCCCCACTAAATAGGGTTGCGCGCATCGATCGGTACCATCCTTGAGCTTCTCCGACTTTCGGAAGGGTTAGGGTTAGGGTTAGGGATGAAAGCACATAGGAGAAAGAGATATTCTTGAATAACTTTTTTTGTGAAGGTCGGAGAGACTTGGAAAGTGGTTGCATCTGGACTAATTTGGGTCCTGCGGATCGATTGGTACCATCCCCGAGCTTGTACAACCTTCGGAAGAGGTCGACCGACGAAATTCCCCCAAATCTGAGGAGATATTCTTGAATAACTTTTTTTGTGAAGGTCGGAGAGACTTGCAAGTAGGCTCTACCCCCACTAAATGGGGTAGCGCGCATCGATCGGTACCATCCTTGAGCTTCTCCGACTTTCGGAAGGGTTAGGGTTAGGGTTAGGGATGAAAGCACATAGGAGAAAGAGATATTCTTGAATAACTTTTTTTGTGAAGGTCGGAGAGACTTGCAAGTAGGCTGTACCCCCACTAAATGGGGTAGCGCGCATCGATCGGTACCATCCTTGAGCTTCTCCGACTTTCGGAAGGGTTAGGGTTAGGGTTAGGGATGAAAGCACATAGGAGAAAGAGATATTCTTGAATAACTTTTTTTTTGAAGGTCGGAGAGACTTGGAAAGTGGTTGCATCTGGACTAATTTGGGTCCTGCGGATCGATTGGTACCATCCCCGAGCTTGTACGACCTTCGGAAGAGGTCGACCGACGAAATTCCCCCAAATCTGAGGAGATATTCTTGAATAACTTTTTTTGTGAAGGTCGGAGAGACTTGCAAGTAGGCTCTACCCCCACTAAATGGGGTAGCGCGCATCGATCGGTACCATCCTTGAGCTTCACGACTTTCGGAAGGGTTAGGGTTAGGGTTAGGGATGAAAGCACATAGGAGAAAGAGATATTCTTGAATAACTTTTTTTGTGAAGGTCGGAGAGACTTGCAAGTAGGCTCTACCCCCACTAAATGGGGTAGCGCGCATCGATCGGTACTATCCTTGAGCTTCTCCGACTTTCGGAAGGGTTAGGGTTAGGGTTAGGGATGAAAGCACATAGGAGAAAGAGATATTCTTGAATAACTTTTTTTGTAAAGGTCGGAGAGACTTGGAAAGTGGTTGCATCTGGACTAATTTGGGTCCTGCGGATCGATTGGTACCATCCCCGAGCTTGTACGACCTTCGGAAGAGGTCGACCGACGAAATTCCCCCAAATCTGAGGAGATATTCTTGAATAACTTTTTTTGTGAAGGTCGGAGAGACTTGCAAGTAGGCTCTACCCCCACTAAATGGGGTAGCGCGCATCGATCGGTACCATCCTTGAGCTTCTCCGACTTTCGGAAGGGTTAGGGTTAGGGTTAGGGATGAAAGCACATAGGAGAAAGAGATATTCTTGAATAACTTTTTTTGTGAAGGTCGGAGAGACTTGCAAGTAGGCTCTACCCCCACTAAATGGGGTTGCGCGCATCGATCGGTACCATCCTTGAGCTTCTCCGACTTTCGGAAGGGTTAGGGTTAGGGTTAGGGATGAAAGCACATAGGAGAAAGAGATATTCTTGAATAACTTTTTTTGTGAAGGTCGGAGAGACTTGCAAGTACGCTCTACCCCCACTAAATGGGGTAGCGCGCATCGATCGGTACCATCCTTGAGCTTCTCCGACTTTCGGAAGGGTTAGGGTTAGGGTTAGGGATGAAAGCACATAGGAGAAAGAGATATTCTTGAATAACTTTTTTTGTGAAGGTCGGAGAGACTTGGAAAGTGGTTGCATCTGGACTAATTTGGGTCCTGCGGATCGATTGGTACCATCCCCGAGCTTGTACGACCTTCGGAAGAGGTCGACCGACGAAATTCCCCCAAATCTGAGGAGATATTCTTGAATAACTTTTTTTGTGAAGGTCGGAGAGACTTGCAAGTAGGCTCTACCCCCACTAAATGGGGTAGCGCGCATCGATCGGTACCATCCTTGAGCTTCTCCGACTTTCGGAAGGGTTAGGGTTAGGGTTAGGGATGAAAGCACATAGGAGAAAGAGATATTCTTGAATAACTTTTTTTGTGAAGGTCGGAGAGACTTGCAAGTAGGCTCTACCCCCACTAAATAAGGTAGCGCGCATCGATCGGTACTATCCTTGAGCTTCTCCGACTTTCGGAAGGGTTAGGGTTAGGGTTAGGGATGAAAGCACATAGGAGAAAGAGATATTCTTGAATAACTTTTTTTGTGAAGGTCGGAGAGACTTGGAAAGTGGTTGCATCTGGACTAATTTGGGTCCTGCGGATCGATTGGTACCATCCCCGAGCTTGTACGACCTTCGGAAGAGGTCGACCGACGAAATTCCCCCAAATCTGAGGAGATATTCTTGAATAACTTTTTTTGTGAAGGTCGGAGAGACTTGCAAGTAGGCTCTACCCCCACTAAATGGGGTAGCGCGCATCGATCGGTACCATCCTTGAGCTTCTCCGACTTTCGGAAGGGTTAGGGTTAGGGTTAGGGATGAAAGCACATAGGAGAAAGAGATATTCTTGAATAACTTTTTTTGTGAAGGTTGGAGAGACTTGCAAGTAGGCTCTACCCCCACTAAATAAGGTAGCGCGCATCGATCGGTACTATCCTTGAGCTTCTCCGACTTTCGGAAGGGTTAGGGTTAGGGTTAGGGATGAAAGCACATAGGAGAAAGAGATATTCTTGAATAACTTTTTTTGTGAAGGTCGGAGAGACTTGGAAAGTGGTTGCATCTGGACTAATTTGGGTCCTGCGGATCGATTGGTACCATCCCCGAGCTTGTACGACCTTCGGAAGAGGTCGACCAACGAAATTCCCCCAAATCTGAGGAGATATTCTTGAATAACTTTTTTTGTGAAGGTCGGAGAGACTTGCAAGTAGGCTCTACCCCCACTAAATGGGGTAGCGCGCATCGATCGGTACCATCCTTGAGCTTCTCCGACTTTCGGAAGGGTTAGGGTTAGGGATGAAAGCACATAGGAGAAAGAGATATTCTTGAATAACTTTTTTTGTGAAGGTCGGAGAGACTTGCAAGTAGGCTCTACCCCCACTAAATGGGGTTGCGCGCATCGATCGGTACCATCCTTGAGCTTCTCCGACTTTCGGAAGGGTTAGGGTTAGGGTTAGGGATGAAAGCACATAGGAGAAAGAGATATTCTTGAATAACTTTTTTTGTGAAGGTCGGAGAGACTTGGAAAGTGGTTGCATCTGGACTAATTTGGGTCCTGCAGATCGATTGGTACCATCCCCGAGCTTGTACGACCTTCGGAAGAGGTCGACCGACGAAATTCCCCCAAATCTGAGGAGATATTCTTGAATAACTTTTTTTGTGAAGGTCGGAGAGACTTGCAAGTAGGCTCTACCCCCACTAAATGGGGTAGCGCGCATCGATCGGTACCATCCTTGAGCTTCTCCGACTTTCGGAAGGGTTAGGGTTAGGGTTAGGGATGAAAGCACATAGGAGAAAGAGATATTCTTGAATAACTTTTTTTGTGAAGGTCGGAGAGACTTGCAAGTAGGCTCTACCCCCACTAAATGGGGTAGCGCGCATCGATCGGTACTATCCTTGAGCTTCTCCGACTTTCGGAAGGGTTAGGGTTAGGGTTAGGGATGAAAGCACATAGGAGAAAGAGATATTCTTGAATAACCTTTTTTGTGAAGGTCGGAGAGACTTGGAAAGTGGTTGCATCTGGACTAATTTGGGTCCTGCGGATCGATTGGTACCATCCCCGAGCTTGTACGACCTTCGGAAGAGGTCGACCGACGAAATTCCCCCAAATCTGAGGAGATATTCTTGAATAACTTTTTTTGTGAAGGTCGGAGAGACTTGCAAGTAGGCTCTACCCCCACTAAATGGGGTAGCGCGCATCGATCGGTACCATCCTTGAGCTTCTCCGACTTTCGGAAGGGTTAGGGTTAGGGATGAAAGCACATAGGAGAAAGAGATATTCTTGAATAACTTTTTTTGTGAAGGTCGGAGAGACTTGCAAGTAGGCTCTACCCCCACTAAATGGGGTTGCGCGCATCGATCGGTACCATCCTTGAGCTTCTCCGACTTTCGGAAGGGTTAGGGTTAGGGTTAGGGATGAAAGCACATAGGAGAAAGAGATATTCTTGAATAACTTTTTTTGTGAAGGTCGGAGAGACTTGGAAAGTGGTTGCATCTGGACTAATTTGGGTCCTGCGGATCGATTGGTACCATCCCCGAGCTTGTACAACCTTCGGAAGAGGTCGACCGACGAAATTCCCCCAAATCTGAGGAGATATTCTTGAATAACTTTTTTTGTGAAGGTCGGAGAGACTTGCAAGTAGGCTCTACCCCCACTAAATGGGGTAGCGCGCATCGATCGGTACCATCCTTGAGCTTCTCCGACTTTCGGAAGGGTTAGGGTTAGGGTTAGGGATGAAAGCACATAGGAGAAAGAGATATTCTTGAATAACTTTTTTTGTGAAGGTCGGAGAGACTTGCAAGTAGGCTCTACCCCCACTAAATGGGGTAGCGCGCATCGATCGGTACTATCCTTGAGCTTCTCCGACTTTCGGAAGGGTTAGGGTTAGGGTTAGGGATGAAAGCACATAGGAGAAAGAGATATTCTTGAATAACTTTTTTTGTGAAGGTCGGAGAGACTTGGAAAGTGGTTGCATCTGGACTAATTTGGGTCCTGCAGATCGATTGGTACCATCCCCGAGCTTGTACGACCTTCGGAAGAGGTCGACCGACGAAATTCCCCCAAATCTGAGGAGATATTCTTGAATAACTTTTTTTGTGAAGGTCGGAGAGACTTGCAAGTAGGCTCTACCCCCACTAAATGGGGTAGCGCGCATCGATCGGTACCATCCTTGAGCTTCTCCGACTTTCGGAAGGGTTAGGGTTAGGGATGAAAGCACATAGGAGAAAGAGATATTCTTGAATAACTTTTTTTGTGAAGGTCGGAGAGACTTGCAAGTAGGCTCTACCCCCACTAAATGGGTTTGCGCGCATCGATCGGTACCATCCTTGAGCTTCTCCGACTTTCGGAAGGGTTAGGGTTAGGGTTAGGGATGAAAGCACATAGGAGAAAGAGATATTCTTGAATAACTTTTTTTGTGAAGGTCGGAGAGACTTGGAAAGTGGTTGCATCTGGACTAATTTGGGTCCTGCGGATCGATTGGTACCATCCCCGAGCTTGTACGACCTTCGGAAGAGGTCGACCGACGAAATTCCCCCAAATCTGAGGAGATATTCTTGAATAACTTTTTTTGTGAAGGTCGGAGAGACTTGCAAGTAGGCTCTACCCCCACTAAATGGGGTAGCGCGCATCGATCGGTACCATCCTTGAGCTTCTCCGACTTTCGGAAGGGTTAGGGTTAGGGTTAGGGATGAAAGCACATAGGAGAAAGAGATATTCTTGAATAACTTTTTTTGTGAAGGTCGGAGAGACTTGGAAAGTGGTTGCATCTGGACTAATTTGGGTCCTGCAGATCGATTGGTACCATCCCCGAGCTTGTAAGACCTTCGGAAGAGGTCGACCGACGAAATTCCCCCAAATCTGAGGAGATATTCTTGAATAACTTTTTTTGTGAAGGTCGGAGAGACTTGCAAGTAGGCTCTACCCCCACTAAATGGGGTAGCGCGCATCGATCGGTACCATCCTTGAGCTTCTCCGACTTTCGGAAGGGTTAGGGTTAGGGATGAAAGCACATAGGAGAAAGAGATATTCTTGAATAACTTTTTTTGTGAAGGTCGGAGAGACTTGCAAGTACGCTCTACCCCCACTAAATGGGGTAGCGCGCATCGATCGGTACCATCCTTGAGCTTCTCCGACTTTCGGAAGGGTTAGGGTTAGGGATGAAAGCACATAGGAGAAAGAGATATTCTTGAATAACTTTTTTTGTGAAGGTCGGAGAGACTTGGAAAGTGGTTGCATCTGGACTAATTTGGGTCCTGCGGATCGATTGGTACCATCCCCGAGCTTGTACGACCTTCGGAAGAGGTCGACCGACGAAATTCCCCCAAATCTGAGGAGATATTCTTGAATAACTTTTTTTGTGAAGGTCGGAGAGACTTGCAAGTAGGCTCTACCCCCACTAAATGGGGTAGCGCGCATCGATCGGTACCATCCTTGAGCTTCTCCGACTTTCGGAAGGGTTAGGGTTAGGGATGAAAGCACATAGGAGAAAGAGATATTCTTGAATAACTTTTTTTGTGAAGGTCGGAGAGACTTGCAAGTAGGCTCTACCCCCACTAAATGGGGTTGCGCGCATCGATCGGTACCATCCTTGAGCTTCTCCGACTTTCGGAAGGGTTAGGGTTAGGGTTAGGGATGAAAGCACATAGGAGAAAGAGATATTCTTGAATAACTTTTTTTGTGAAGGTCGGAGAGACTTGGAAAGTGGTTGCATCTGGACTAATTTGGGTCCTGCGGATCGATTGGTACCATCCCCGAGCTTGTACAACCTTCGGAAGAGGTCGACCGACGAAATTCCCCCAAATCTGAGGAGATATTCTTGAATAACTTTTTTTGTGAAGGTCGGAGAGACTTGCAAGTAGGCTCTACCCCCACTAAATGGGGTAGCGCGCATCGATCGGTACCATCCTTGAGCTTCTCCGACTTTCGGAAGGGTTAGGGTTAGGGTTAGGGATGAAAGCACATAGGAGAAAGAGATATTCTTGAATAACTTTTTTTGTGAAGGTCGGAGAGACTTGCAAGTAGGCTCTACCCCCACTAAATGGGGTAGCGCGCATCGATCGGTACCATCCTTGAGCTTCTCCGACTTTCGGAAGGGTTAGGGTTAGGGTTAGGGATGAAAGCACATAGGAGAAAGAGATATTCTTGAATAACTTTTTTTTTGAAGGTCGGAGAGACTTGGAAAGTGGTTGCATCTGGACTAATTTGGGTCCTGCGGATCGATTGGTACCATCCCCGAGCTTGTACGACCTTCGGAAGAGGTCGACCGACGAAATTCCCCCAAATCTGAGGAGATATTCTTGAATAACTTTTTTTGTGAAGGTCGGAGAGACTTGCAAGTAGGCTCTACCCCCACTAAATGGGGTAGCGCGCATCGATCGGTACCATCCTTGAGCTTCACGACTTTCGGAAGGGTTAGGGTTAGGGTTAGGGATGAAAGCACATAGGAGAAAGAGATATTCTTGAATAACTTTTTTTGTGAAGGTCGGAGAGACTTGCAAGTAGGCTCTACCCCCACTAAATGGGGTAGCGCGCATCGATCGGTACTATCCTTGAGCTTCTCCGACTTTCGGAAGGGTTAGGGTTAGGGTTAGGGATGAAAGCACATAGGAGAAAGAGATATTCTTGAATAACTTTTTTTGTGAAGGTCGGAGAGACTTGGAAAGTGGTTGCATCTGGACTAATTTGGGTCCTGCGGATCGATTGGTACCATCCCCGAGCTTGTACGACCTTCGGAAGAGGTCGACCGACGAAATTCCCCCAAATCTGAGGAGATATTCTTGAATAACTTTTTTTGTGAAGGTCGGAGAGACTTGCAAGTAGGCTCTACCCCCACTAAATGGGGTAGCGCGCATCGATCGGTACCATCCTTGAGCTTCTCCGACTTTCGGAAGGGTTAGGGTTAGGGTTAGGGATGAAAGCACATAGGAGAAAGAGATATTCTTGAATAACTTTTTTTGTGAAGGTCGGAGAGACTTGCAAGTAGGCTCTACCCCCACTAAATGGGGTAGCGCGCATCGATCGGTACCATCCTTGAGCTTCTCCGACTTTCGGAAGGGTTAGGGTTAGGGTTAGGGATGAAAGCACATAGGAGAAAGAGATATTCTTGAATAACTTTTTTTGTGAAGGTCGGAGAGACTTGGAAAGTGGTTGCATCTGGACTAATTTGGGTCCTGCGGATCGATTGGTACCATCCCCGAGCTTGTACGACCTTCGGAAGAGGTCGACCGACGAAATTCCCCCAAATCTGAGGAGATATTCTTGAATAACTTTTTTTGTGAAGGTCGGAGAGACTTGCAAGTAGGCTCTACCCCCACTAAATGGGGTAGCGCGCATCGATCGGTACCATCCTTGAGCTTCTCCGACTTTCGGAAGGGTTAGGGTTAGGGATGAAAGCACATAGGAGAAAGAGATATTCTTGAATAACTTTTTTTGTGAAGGTCGGAGAGACTTGCAAGTAGGCTCTACCCCCACTAAATGGGGTTGCGCGCATCGATCGGTACCATCCTTGAGCTTCTCCGACTTTCGGAAGGGTTAGGGTTAGGGTTAGGGATGAAAGCACATAGGAGAAAGAGATATTCTTGAATAACTTTTTTTGTGAAGGTCGGAGAGACTTGGAAAGTGGTTGCATCTGGACTAATTTGGGTCCTGCGGATCGATTGGTACCATCCCCGAGCTTGTACAACCTTCGGAAGAGGTCGACCGACGAAATTCCCCCAAATCTGAGGAGATATTCTTGAATAACTTTTTTTGTGAAGGTCGGAGAGACTTGCAAGTAGGCTCTACCCCCACTAAATGGGGTAGCGCGCATCGATCGGTACCATCCTTGAGCTTCTCCGACTTTCGGAAGGGTTAGGGTTAGGGTTAGGGATGAAAGCACATAGGAGAAAGAGATATTCTTGAATAACTTTTTTTGTGAAGGTCGGAGAGACTTGCAAGTAGGCTCTACCCCCACTAAATGGGGTAGCGCGCATCGATCGGTACCATCTTTGAGCTTCTCCGACTTTCGGAAGGGTTAGGGTTAGGGTTAGGGATGAAAGCACATAGGAGAAAGAGATATTCTTGAATAACTTTTTTTGTGAAGGTCGGAGAGACTTGGAAAGTGGTTGCATCTGGACTAATTTGGGTCCTGCAGATCGATTGGTACCATCCCCGAGCTTGTAAGACCTTCGGAAGAGGTCGACCGACGAAATTCCCCCAAATCTGAGGAGATATTCTTGAATAACTTTTTTTGTGAAGGTCGGAGAGACTTGCAAGTAGGCTCTACCCCCACTAAATGGGGTAGCGCGCATCGATCGGTACCATCCTTGAGCTTCTCCGACTTTCGGAAGGGTTAGGGTTAGGGATGAAAGCACATAGGAGAAAGAGATATTCTTGAATAACTTTTTTTGTGAAGGTCGGAGAGACTTGCAAGTACGCTCTACCCCCACTAAATGGGGTAGCGCGCATCGATCGGTACCATCCTTGAGCTTCTCCGACTTTCGGAAGGGTTAGGGTTAGGGTTAGGGATGAAAGCACATAGGAGAAAGAGATATTCTTGAATAACTTTTTTTGTGAAGGTCGGAGAGACTTGGAAAGTGGTTGCATCTGGACTAATTTGGGTCCTGCGGATCGATTGGTACCATCCCCGAGCTTGTACGACCTTCGGAAGAGGTCGACCGACGAAATTCCCCCAAATCTGAGGAGATATTCTTGAATAACTTTTTTTGTGAAGGTCGGAGAGACTTGCAAGTAGGCTCTACCCCCACTAAATGGGGTAGCGCGCATCGATCGGTACCATCCTTGAGCTTCTCCGACTTTCGGAAGGGTTAGGGTTAGGGTTAGGGATGAAAGCACATAGGAGAAAGAGATATTCTTGAATAACTTTTTTTGTGAAGGTCGGAGAGACTTGCAAGTAGGCTTTACCCCCACTAAATGGGGTAGCGCGCATCGATCGGTACTATCCTTGAGCTTCTCCGACTTTCGGAAGGGTTAGGGTTAGGGTTAGGGATGAAAGCACATAGGAGAAAGAGATATTCTTGAATAACTTTTTTTGTGAAGGTCGGAGAGACTTGGAAAGTGGTTGCATCTGGACTAATTTGGGTCCTGCGGATCGATTGGTACCATCCCCGAGCTTGTACGACCTTCGGAAGAGGTCGACCGACGAAATTCCCCCAAATCTGAGGAGATATTCTTGAATAACTTTTTTTGTGAAGGTCGGAGAGACTTGCAAGTAGGCTCTACCCCCACTAAATGGGGTAGCGCGCATCGATCGGTACCATCCTTGAGCTTCTCCGACTTTCGAAAGGGTTAGGGTTAGGGTTAGGGATGAAAGCACATAGGAGAAAGAGATATTCTTGAATAACTTTTTTTGTGAAGGTCGGAGAGACTTGCAAGTACGCTCTACCCCCACTAAATGGGGTAGCGCGCATCGATCGGTACCATCCTTGAGCTTCTCCGACTTTCGGAAGGGTTAGGGTTAGGGTTAGGGATGAAAGCACATAGGAGAAAGAGATATTCTTGAATAACTTTTTTTGTGAAGGTCGGAGAGACTTGGAAAGTGGTTGCATCTGGACTAATTTGGGTCCTGCGGATCGATTGGTACCATCCCCGAGCTTGTACGACCTTCGGAAGAGGTCGACCGACGAAATTCCCCCAAATCTGAGGAGATATTCTTGAATAACCTTTTTTGTGAAGGTCGGAGAGACTTGCAAGTAGGCTCTACCCCCACTAAATGGGGTAGCGCGCATCGATCGGTACCATCATTGAGCTTCTCCGACTTTCGGAAGGGTTAGGGTTAGGGTTAGGGATGAAAGCACATAGGAGAAAGAGATATTCTTGAATAACTTTTTTTGTGAAGGTCGGAGAGACTTGCAAGTAGGCTCTACCCCCACTAAATGGGGTAGCGCGCATCGATCGGTACTATCCTTGAGCTTCTCCGACTTTCGGAAGGGTTAGGGTTAGGGTTAGGGATGAAAGCACATAGGAGAAAGAGATATTCTTGAATAACTTTTTTTGTGAAGGTCGGAGAGACTTGGAAAGTGGTTGCATCTGGACTAATTTGGGTCCTGCGGATCGATTGGTACCATCCCCGAGCTTGTACGACCTTCGGAAGAGGTCGACCGACGAAATTCCCCCAAATCTGAGGAGATATTCTTGAATAACTTTTTTTGTGAAGGTCGGAGAGACTTGCAAGTAGGCTCTACCCCCACTAAATGGGGTAGCGCGCATCGATCGGTACCATCCTTGAGCTTCTCCGACTTTCGGAAGGGTTAGGGTTAGGGATGAAAGCACATAGGAGAAAGAGATATTCTTGAATAACTTTTTTTGTGAAGGTCGGAGAGACTTGGAAAGTGGTTGCATCTGGACTAATTTGGGTCCTGCGGATCGATTGGTACCATCCCCGAGCTTGTACGACCTTCGGAAGAGGTCGACCGACGAAATTCCCCCAAATCTGAGGAGATATTCTTGAATAACTTTTTTTGTGAAGGTCGGAGAGACTTGCAAGTAGGCTCTACCCCCACTAAATGGGGTAGCGCGCATCGATCGGTACCATCCTTGAGCTTCTCCGACTTTCGGAAGGGTTAGGGTTAGGGATGAAAGCACATAGGAGAAAGAGATATTCTTGAATAACTTTTTTTGTGAAGGTCGGAGAGACTTGCAAGTAGGCTTTACCCCCACTAAATGGGGTAGCGCGCATCGATCGGTACTATCCTTGAGCTTCTCCGACTTTCGGAAGGGTTAGGGTTAGGGTTAGGGATGAAAGCACATAGGAGAAAGAGATATTCTTGAATAACTTTTTTTGTGAAGGTCGGAGAGACTTGGAAAGTGGTTGCATCTGGACTAATTTGGGTCCTGCGGATCGATTGGTACCATCCCCGAGCTTGTACGACCTTCGGAAGAGGTCGACCGACGAAATTCCCCCAAATCTGAGGAGATATTCTTGAATAACTTTTTTTGTGAAGGTCGGAGAGACTTGCAAGTAGGCTCTACCCCCACTAAATGGGGTAGCGCGCATCGATCGGTACCATCCTTGAGCTTCTCCGACTTTCGGAAGGGTTAGGGTTAGGGTTAGGGATGAAAGCACATAGGAGAAAGAGATATTCTTGAATAACTTTTTTTGTGAAGGTCGGAGAGACTTGCAAGTAGGCTCTACCCCCACTAAATGGGGTTGCGCGCATCGATCGGTACCATCCTTGAGCTTCTCCGACTTTCGGAAGGGTTAGGGTTAGGGTTAGGGATGAAAGCACATAGGAGAAAGAGATATTCTTGAATAACTTTTTTTGTGAAGGTCGGAGAGACTTGGAAAGTGGTTGCATCTGGACTAATTTGGGTCCTGCAGATCGATTGGTACCATCCCCGAGCTTGTAAGACCTTCGGAAGAGGTCGACCGACGAAATTCCCCCAAATCTGAGGAGATATTCTTGAATAACTTTTTTTGTGAAGGTCGGAGAGACTTGCAAGTAGGCTCTACCCCCACTAAATGGGGTAGCGCGCATCGATCGGTACCATCCTTGAGCTTCTCCGACTTTCGGAAGGGTTAGGGTTAGGGATGAAAGCACATAGGAGAAAGAGATATTCTTGAATAACTTTTTTTGTGAAGGTCGGAGAGACTTGCAAGTACGCTCTACCCCCACTAAATGGGGTAGCGCGCATCGATCGGTACCATCCTTGAGCTTCTCCGACTTTCGGAAGGGTTAGGGTTAGGGTTAGGGATGAAAGCACATAGGAGAAAGAGATATTCTTGAATAACTTTTTTTGTGAAGGTCGGAGAGACTTGGAAAGTGGTTGCATCTGGACTAATTTGGGTCCTGCGGATCGATTGGTACCATCCCCGAGCTTGTACGACCTTCGGAAGAGGTCGACCGACGAAATTCCCCCAAATCTGAGGAGATATTCTTGAATAACTTTTTTTGTGAAGGTCGGAGAGACTTGCAAGTAGGCTCTACCCCCACTAAATGGGGTAGCGCGCATCGATCGGTACCATCCTTGAGCTTCTCCGACTTTCGGAAGGGTTAGGGTTAGGGTTAGGGATGAAAGCACATAGGAGAAAGAGATATTCTTGAATAACTTTTTTTGTGAAGGTCGGAGAGACTTGCAAGTAGGCTTTACCCCCACTAAATGGGGTAGCGCGCATCGATCGGTACTATCCTTGAGCTTCTCCGACTTTCGGAAGGGTTAGGGTTAGGGTTAGGGATGAAAGCACATAGGAGAAAGAGATATTCTTGAATAACTTTTTTTGTGAAGGTCGGAGAGACTTGGAAAGTGGTTGCATCTGGACTAATTTGGGTCCTGCGGATCGATTGGTACCATCCCCGAGCTTGTACGACCTTCGGAAGAGGTCGACCGACGAAATTCCCCCAAATCTGAGGAGATATTCTTGAATAACTTTTTTTGTGAAGGTCGGAGAGACTTGCAAGTAGGCTCTACCCCCACTAAATGGGGTAGCGCGCATCGATCGGTACCATCCTTGAGCTTCTCCGACTTTCGAAAGGGTTAGGGTTAGGGTTAGGGATGAAAGCACATAGGAGAAAGAGATATTCTTGAATAACTTTTTTTGTGAAGGTCGGAGAGACTTGCAAGTACGCTCTACCCCCACTAAATGGGGTAGCGCGCATCGATCGGTACCATCCTTGAGCTTCTCCGACTTTCGGAAGGGTTAGGGTTAGGGTTAGGGATGAAAGCACATAGGAGAAAGAGATATTCTTGAATAACTTTTTTTGTGAAGGTCGGAGAGACTTGGAAAGTGGTTGCATCTGGACTAATTTGGGTCCTGCGGATCGATTGGTACCATCCCCGAGCTTGTACGACCTTCGGAAGAGGTCGACCGACGAAATTCCCCCAAATCTGAGGAGATATTCTTGAATAACCTTTTTTGTGAAGGTCGGAGAGACTTGCAAGTAGGCTCTACCCCCACTAAATGGGGTAGCGCGCATCGATCGGTACCATCATTGAGCTTCTCCGACTTTCGGAAGGGTTAGGGTTAGGGTTAGGGATGAAAGCACATAGGAGAAAGAGATATTCTTGAATAACTTTTTTTGTGAAGGTCGGAGAGACTTGCAAGTAGGCTCTACCCCCACTAAATGGGGTAGCGCGCATCGATCGGTACTATCCTTGAGCTTCTCCGACTTTCGGAAGGGTTAGGGTTAGGGTTAGGGATGAAAGCACATAGGAGAAAGAGATATTCTTGAATAACTTTTTTTGTGAAGGTCGGAGAGACTTGGAAAGTGGTTGCATCTGGACTAATTTGGGTCCTGCGGATCGATTGGTACCATCCCCGAGCTTGTACGACCTTCGGAAGAGGTCGACCGACGAAATTCCCCCAAATCTGAGGAGATATTCTTGAATAACTTTTTTTGTGAAGGTCGGAGAGACTTGCAAGTAGGCTCTACCCCCACTAAATGGGGTAGCGCGCATCGATCGGTACCATCCTTGAGCTTCTCCGACTTTCGGAAGGGTTAGGGTTAGGGATGAAAGCACATAGGAGAAAGAGATATTCTTGAATAACTTTTTTTGTGAAGGTCGGAGAGACTTGCAAGTACGCTCTACCCCCACTAAATGGGGTAGCGCGCATCGATCGGTACCATCCTTGAGCTTCTCCGACTTTCGGAAGGGTTAGGGTTAGGGTTAGGGATGAAAGCACATAGGAGAAAGAGATATTCTTGAATAACTTTTTTTGTGAAGGTCGGAGAGACTTGGAAAGTGGTTGCATCTGGACTAATTTGGGTCCTGCGGATCGATTGGTACCATCCCCGAGCTTGTACGACCTTCGGAAGAGGTCGACCGACGAAATTCCCCCAAATCTGAGGAGATATTCTTGAATAACTTTTTTTGTGAAGGTCGGAGAGACTTGCAAGTAGGCTCTACCCCCACTAAATGGGGTAGCGCGCATCGATCGGTACCATCCTTGAGCTTCTCCGACTTTCGGAAGGGTTAGGGTTAGGGATGAAAGCACATAGGAGAAAGAGATATTCTTGAATAACTTTTTTTGTGAAGGTCGGAGAGACTTGCAAGTAGGCTTTACCCCCACTAAATGGGGTAGCGCGCATCGATCGGTACTATCCTTGAGCTTCTCCGACTTTCGGAAGGGTTAGGGTTAGGGTTAGGGATGAAAGCACATAGGAGAAAGAGATATTCTTGAATAACTTTTTTTGTGAAGGTCGGAGAGACTTGGAAAGTGGTTGCATCTGGACTAATTTGGGTCCTGCGGATCGATTGGTACCATCCCCGAGCTTGTACGACCTTCGGAAGAGGTCGACCGACGAAATTCCCCCAAATCTGAGGAGATATTCTTGAATAACTTTTTTTGTGAAGGTCGGAGAGACTTGCAAGTAGGCTCTACCCCCACTAAATGGGGTAGCGCGCATCGATCGGTACCATCCTTGAGCTTCTCCGACTTTCGGAAGGGTTAGGGTTAGGGTTAGGGATGAAAGCACATAGGAGAAAGAGATATTCTTGAATAACTTTTTTTGTGAAGGTCGGAGAGACTTGCAAGTACGCTCTACCCCCACTAAATGGGGTAGCGCGCATCGATCGGTACCATCCTTGAGCTTCTCCGACTTTCGGAAGGGTTAGGGTTAGGGTTAGGGATGAAAGCACATAGGAGAAAGAGATATTCTTGAATAACTTTTTTTGTGAAGGTCGGAGAGACTTGGAAAGTGGTTGCATCTGGACTAATTTGGGTCCTGCGGATCGATTGGTACCATCCCCGAGCTTGTACGACCTTCGGAAGAGGTCGACCGACGAAATTCCCCCAAATCTGAGGAGATATTCTTGAATAACTTTTTTTGTGAAGGTCGGAGAGACTTGCAAGTAGGCTCTACCCCCACTAAATGGGGTAGCGCGCATCGATCGGTACCATCATTGAGCTTCTCCGACTTTCGGAAGGGTTAGGGTTAGGGTTAGGGATGAAAGCACATAGGAGAAAGAGATATTCTTGAATAACTTTTTTTGTGAAGGTCGGAGAGACTTGCAAGTAGGCTCTACCCCCACTAAATGGGGTAGCGCGCATCGATCGGTACTATCCTTGAGCTTCTCCGACTTTCGGAAGGGTTAGGGTTAGGGTTAGGGATGAAAGCACATAGGAGAAAGAGATATTCTTGAATAACTTTTTTTGTGAAGGTCGGAGAGACTTGGAAAGTGGTTGCATCTGGACTAATTTGGGTCCTGCGGATCGATTGGTACCATCCCCGAGCTTGTACGACCTTCGGAAGAGGTCGACCGGCGAAATTCCCCCAAATCTGAGGAGATATTCTTGAATAACTTTTTTTGTGAAGGTCGGAGAGACTTGCAAGTAGGCTCTACCCCCACTAAATGGGGTAGCGCGCATCGATCGGTACCATCCTTGAGCTTCTCCGACTTTCGGAAGGGTTAGGGTTAGGGATGAAAGCACATAGGAGAAAGAGATATTCTTGAATAACTTTTTTTGTGAAGGTCGGAGAGACTTGCAAGTAGGCTCTACCCCCACTAAATGGGGTTGCGCGCATCGATCGGTACCATCCTTGAGCTTCTCCGACTTTCGGAAGGGTTAGGGTTAGGGTTAGGGATGAAAGCACATAGGAGAAAGAGATATTCTTGAATAACTTTTTTTGTGAAGGTCGGAGAGACTTGGAAAGTGGTTGCATCTGGACTAATTTGGGTCCTGCGGATCGATTGGTACCATCCCCGAGCTTGTACGACCTTCGGAAGAGGTCGACCGACGAAATTCCCCCAAATCTGAGGAGATATTCTTGAATAACTTTTTTTGTGAAGGTCGGAGAGACTTGCAAGTAGGCTCTACCCCCACTAAATGGGGTAGCGCGCATCGATCGGTACCATCCTTGAGCTTCTCCGACTTTCGGAAGGGTTAGGGTTAGGGTTAGGGATGAAAGCACATAGGAGAAAGAGATATTCTTGAATAACTTTTTTTGTGAAGGTCGGAGAGACTTGCAAGTAGGCTCTACCCCCACTAAATGGGGTAGCGCGCATCGATCGGTACTATCCTTGAGCTTCTCCGACTTTCGGAAGGGTTAGGGTTAGGGTTAGGGATGAAAGCACATAGGAGAAAGAGATATTCTTGAATAACTTTTTTTGTGAAGGTCGGAGAGACTTGGAAAGTGGTTGCATCTGGACTAATTTGGGTCCTGCGGATCGATTGGTACCATCCCCGAGCTTGTACGACCTTCGGAAGAGGTCGACCGACGAAATTCCCCCAAATCTGAGGAGATATTCTTGAATAACTTTTTTTGTGAAGGTCGGAGAGACTTGCAAGTAGGCTCTACCCCCACTAAATGGGGTAGCGCGCATCGATCGGTACCATCCTTGAGCTTCTCCGACTTTCGGAAGGGTTAGGGTTAGGGATGAAAGCACATAGGAGAAAGAGATATTCTTGAATAACTTTTTTTGTGAAGGTCGGAGAGACTTGCAAGTAGGCTCTACCCCCACTAAATGGGGTTGCGCGCATCGATCGGTACCATCCTTGAGCTTCTCCGACTTTCGGAAGGGTTAGGGTTAGGGTTAGGGATGAAAGCACATAGGAGAAAGAGATATTCTTGAATAACTTTTTTTGTGAAGGTCGGAGAGACTTGGAAAGTGGTTGCATCTGGACTAATTTGGGTCCTGCGGATCGATTGGTACCATCCCCGAGCTTGTACAACCTTCGGAAGAGGTCAACCGACGAAATTCCCCCAAATCTGAGGAGATATTCTTGAATAACTTTTTTTGTGAAGGTCGGAGAGACTTGCAAGTAGGCTCTACCCCCACTAAATGGGGTAGCGCGCATCGATCGGTACCATCCTTGAGCTTCTCCGACTTTCGGAAGGGTTAGGGTTAGGGTTAGGGATGAAAGCACATAGGAGAAAGAGATATTCTTGAATAACTTTTTTTGTGAAGGTCGGAGAGACTTGCAAGTAGGCTCTACCCCCACTAAATGGGGTAGCGCGCATCGATCGGTACTATCCTTGAGCTTCTCCGACTTTCGGAAGGGTTAGGGTTAGGGTTAGGGATGAAAGCACATAGGAGAAAGAGATATTCTTGAATAACTTTTTTTGTGAAGGTCGGAGAGACTTGGAAAGTGGTTGCATCTGGACTAATTTGGGTCCTGCAGATCGATTGGTACCATCCCCGAGCTTGTACGACCTTCGGAAGAGGTCGACCGACGAAATTCCCCCAAATCTGAGGAGATATTCTTGAATAACTTTTTTTGTGAAGGTCGGAGAGACTTGCAAGTAGGCTCTACCCCCACTAAATGGGGTAGCGCGCATCGATCGGTACCATCCTTGAGCTTCTCCGACTTTCGGAAGGGTTAGGGTTAGGGATGAAAGCACATAGGAGAAAGAGATATTCTTGAATAACTTTTTTTGTGAAGGTCGGAGAGACTTGCAAGTAGGCTCTACCCCCACTAAATGGGTTTGCGCGCATCGATCGGTACCATCCTTGAGCTTCTCCGACTTTCGGAAGGGTTAGGGTTAGGGTTAGGGATGAAAGCACATAGGAGAAAGAGATATTCTTGAATAACTTTTTTTGTGAAGGTCGGAGAGACTTGGAAAGTGGTTGCATCTGGACTAATTTGGGTCCTGCGGATCGATTGGTACCATCCCCGAGCTTGTACGACCTTCGGAAGAGGTCGACCGACGAAATTCCCCCAAATCTGAGGAGATATTCTTGAATAACTTTTTTTGTGAAGGTCGGAGAGACTTGCAAGTAGGCTCTACCCCCACTAAATGGGGTAGCGCGCATCGATCGGTACCATCCTTGAGCTTCTCCGACTTTCGGAAGGGTTAGGGTTAGGGTTAGGGATGAAAGCACATAGGAGAAAGAGATATTCTTGAATAACTTTTTTTGTGAAGGTCGGAGAGACTTGCAAGTAGGCTCTACCCCCACTAAATGGGGTAGCGCGCATCGATCGGTACCATCCTTGAGCTTCTCCGGCTTTCGGAAGGGTTAGGGTTAGGGTTAGGGATGAAAGCACATAGGAGAAAGAGATATTCTTGAATAACTTTTTTTTTGAAGGTCGGAGAGACTTGGAAAGTGGTTGCATCTGGACTAATTTGGGTCCTGCGGATCGATTGGTACCATCCCCGAGCTTGTACGACCTTCGGAAGAGGTCGACCGACGAAATTCCCCCAAATCTGAGGAGATATTCTTGAATAACTTTTTTTGTGAAGGTCGGAGAGACTTGCAAGTAGGCTCTACCCCCACTAAATGGGGTAGCGCACATCGATCGGTACCATCCTTGAGCTTCTCCGACTTTCGGAAGGGTTAGGGTTAGGGTTAGGGATGAAAGCACATAGGAGAAAGAGATATTCTTGAATAACTTTTTTTGTGAAGGTCGGAGAGACTTGCAAGTAGGCTCTACCCCCACTAAATGGGGTAGCGCGCATCGATCGGTACTATCCTTGAGCTTCTCCGACTTTCGGAAGGGTTAGGGTTAGGGTTAGGGATGAAAGCACATAGGAGAAAGAGATATTCTTGAATAACTTTTTTTGTGAAGGTCGGAGAGACTTGGAAAGTGGTTGCATCTGGACTAATTTGGGTCCTGCGGATCGATTGGTACCATCCCCGAGCTTGTACGACCTTCGGAAGAGGTCGACCGACGAAATTCCCCCAAATCTGAGGAGATATTCTTGAATAACTTTTTTTGTGAAGGTCGGAGAGACTTGCAAGTAGGCTCTACCCCCACTAAATGGGGTAGCGCGCATCGATCGGTACCATCCTTGAGCTTCTCCGACTTTCGGAAGGGTTAGGGTTAGGGTTAGGGATGAAAGCACATAGGAGAAAGAGATATTCTTGAATAACTTTTTTTGTGAAGGTCGGAGAGACTTGGAAAGTGGTTGCATCTGGACTAATTTGGGTCCTGCGGATCGATTGGTACCATCCCCGAGCTTGTACGACCTTCGGAAGAGGTCGACCGACGAAATTCCCCCAAATCTGAGGAGATATTCTTGAATAACTTTTTTTGTGAAGGTCGGAGAGACTTGCAAGTAGGCTCTACCCCCACTAAATGGGGTAGCGCGCATCGATCGGTACCATCCTTGAGCTTCTCCGACTTTCGGAAGGGTTAGGGTTAGGGTTAGGGATGAAAGCACATAGGAGAAAGAGATATTCTTGAATAACTTTTTTTGTGAAGGTCGGAGAGACTTGCAAGTAGGCTCTACCCCCACTAAATGGGGTAGCGCGCATCGATCGGTACTATCCTTGAGCTTCTCCGACTTTCGGAAGGGTTAGGGTTAGGGTTAGGGATGAAAGCACATAGGAGAAAGAGATATTCTTGAATAACTTTTTTTGTGAAGGTCGGAGAGACTTGGAAAGTGGTTGCATCTGGACTAATTTGGGTCCTGCGGATCGATTGGTACCATCCCCGAGCTTGTACGACCTTCGGAAGAGGTCGACCGACGAAATTCCCCCAAATCTGAGGAGATATTCTTGAATAACTTTTTTTGTGAAGGTCGGAGAGACTTGCAAGTAGGCTCTACCCCCACTAAATGGGGTAGCGCGCATCGATCGGTACCATCCTTGAGCTTCTCCGACTTTCGGAAGGGTTAGGGTTAGGGATGAAAGCACATAGGAGAAAGAGATATTCTTGAATAACTTTTTTTGTGAAGGTCGGAGAGACTTGCAAGTAGGCTTTACCCCCACTAAATGGGGTTGCGCGCATCGATCGGTACCATCCTTGAGCTTCTCCGACTTTCGGAAGGGTTAGGGTTAGGGTTAGGGATGAAAGCACATAGGAGAAAGAGATATTCTTGAATAACTTTTTTTGTGAAGGTCGGAGAGACTTGGAAAGTGGTTGCATCTGGACTAATTTGGGTCCTGCGGATCGATTGGTACCATCCCCGAGCTTGTACAACCTTCGGAAGAGGTCGACCGACGAAATTCCCCCAAATCTGAGGAGATATTCTTGAATAACTTTTTTTGTGAAGGTCGGAGAGACTTGCAAGTAGGCTCTACCCCCACTAAATGGGGTAGCGCGCATCGATCGGTACCATCCTTGAGCTTCTCCGACTTTCGGAAGGGTTAGGGTTAGGGTTAGGGATGAAAGCACATAGGAGAAAGAGATATTCTTGAATAACTTTTTTTGTGAAGGTCGGAGAGACTTGCAAGTAGGCTCTACCCCCACTAAATGGGGTAGCGCGCATCGATCGGTACTATCCTTGAGCTTCTCCGACTTTCGGAAGGGTTAGGGTTAGGGTTAGGGATGAAAGCACATAGGAGAAAGAGATATTCTTGAATAACTTTTTTTGTGAAGGTCGGAGAGACTTGGAAAGTGGTTGCATCTGGACTAATTTGGGTCCTGCAGATCGATTGGTACCATCCCCGAGCTTGTACGACCTTCGGAAGAGGTCGACCGACGAAATTCCCCCAAATCTGAGGAGATATTCTTGAATAACTTTTTTTGTGAAGGTCGGAGAGACTTGCAAGTAGGCTCTACCCCCACTAAATGGGGTAGCGCGCATCGATCGGTACCATCCTTGAGCTTCTCCGACTTTCGGAAGGGTTAGGGTTAGGGATGAAAGCACATAGGAGAAAGAGATATTCTTGAATAACTTTTTTTGTGAAGGTCGGAGAGACTTGCAAGTAGGCTCTACCCCCACTAAATAGGGTTGCGCGCATCGATCGGTACCATCCTTGAGCTTCTCCGACTTTCGGAAGGGTTAGGGTTAGGGTTAGGGATGAAAGCACATAGGAGAAAGAGATATTCTTGAATAACTTTTTTTGTGAAGGTCGGAGAGACTTGGAAAGTGGTTGCATCTGGACTAATTTGGGTCCTGCGGATCGATTGGTACCATCCCCGAGCTTGTACAACCTTCGGAAGAGGTCGACCGACGAAATTCCCCCAAATCTGAGGAGATATTCTTGAATAACTTTTTTTGTGAAGGTCGGAGAGACTTGCAAGTAGGCTCTACCCCCACTAAATGGGGTAGCGCGCATCGATCGGTACCATCCTTGAGCTTCTCCGACTTTCGGAAGGGTTAGGGTTAGGGTTAGGGATGAAAGCACATAGGAGAAAGAGATATTCTTGAATAACTTTTTTTGTGAAGGTCGGAGAGACTTGCAAGTAGGCTGTACCCCCACTAAATGGGGTAGCGCGCATCGATCGGTACCATCCTTGAGCTTCTCCGACTTTCGGAAGGGTTAGGGTTAGGGTTAGGGATGAAAGCACATAGGAGAAAGAGATATTCTTGAATAACTTTTTTTTTGAAGGTCGGAGAGACTTGGAAAGTGGTTGCATCTGGACTAATTTGGGTCCTGCGGATCGATTGGTACCATCCCCGAGCTTGTACGACCTTCGGAAGAGGTCGACCGACGAAATTCCCCCAAATCTGAGGAGATATTCTTGAATAACTTTTTTTGTGAAGGTCGGAGAGACTTGCAAGTAGGCTCTACCCCCACTAAATGGGGTAGCGCGCATCGATCGGTACCATCCTTGAGCTTCACGACTTTCGGAAGGGTTAGGGTTAGGGTTAGGGATGAAAGCACATAGGAGAAAGAGATATTCTTGAATAACTTTTTTTGTGAAGGTCGGAGAGACTTGCAAGTAGGCTCTACCCCCACTAAATGGGGTAGCGCGCATCGATCGGTACTATCCTTGAGCTTCTCCGACTTTCGGAAGGGTTAGGGTTAGGGTTAGGGATGAAAGCACATAGGAGAAAGAGATATTCTTGAATAACTTTTTTTGTAAAGGTCGGAGAGACTTGGAAAGTGGTTGCATCTGGACTAATTTGGGTCCTGCGGATCGATTGGTACCATCCCCGAGCTTGTACGACCTTCGGAAGAGGTCGACCGACGAAATTCCCCCAAATCTGAGGAGATATTCTTGAATAACTTTTTTTGTGAAGGTCGGAGAGACTTGCAAGTAGGCTCTACCCCCACTAAATGGGGTAGCGCGCATCGATCGGTACCATCCTTGAGCTTCTCCGACTTTCGGAAGGGTTAGGGTTAGGGTTAGGGATGAAAGCACATAGGAGAAAGAGATATTCTTGAATAACTTTTTTTGTGAAGGTCGGAGAGACTTGCAAGTAGGCTCTACCCCCACTAAATGGGGTTGCGCGCATCGATCGGTACCATCCTTGAGCTTCTCCGACTTTCGGAAGGGTTAGGGTTAGGGTTAGGGATGAAAGCACATAGGAGAAAGAGATATTCTTGAATAACTTTTTTTGTGAAGGTCGGAGAGACTTGCAAGTACGCTCTACCCCCACTAAATGGGGTAGCGCGCATCGATCGGTACCATCCTTGAGCTTCTCCGACTTTCGGAAGGGTTAGGGTTAGGGTTAGGGATGAAAGCACATAGGAGAAAGAGATATTCTTGAATAACTTTTTTTGTGAAGGTCGGAGAGACTTGGAAAGTGGTTGCATCTGGACTAATTTGGGTCCTGCGGATCGATTGGTACCATCCCCGAGCTTGTACGACCTTCGGAAGAGGTCGACCGACGAAATTCCCCCAAATCTGAGGAGATATTCTTGAATAACTTTTTTTGTGAAGGTCGGAGAGACTTGCAAGTAGGCTCTACCCCCACTAAATGGGGTAGCGCGCATCGATCGGTACCATCCTTGAGCTTCTCCGACTTTCGGAAGGGTTAGGGTTAGGGTTAGGGATGAAAGCACATAGGAGAAAGAGATATTCTTGAATAACTTTTTTTGTGAAGGTCGGAGAGACTTGCAAGTAGGCTCTACCCCCACTAAATAAGGTAGCGCGCATCGATCGGTACTATCCTTGAGCTTCTCCGACTTTCGGAAGGGTTAGGGTTAGGGTTAGGGATGAAAGCACATAGGAGAAAGAGATATTCTTGAATAACTTTTTTTGTGAAGGTCGGAGAGACTTGGAAAGTGGTTGCATCTGGACTAATTTGGGTCCTGCGGATCGATTGGTACCATCCCCGAGCTTGTACGACCTTCGGAAGAGGTCGACCGACGAAATTCCCCCAAATCTGAGGAGATATTCTTGAATAACTTTTTTTGTGAAGGTCGGAGAGACTTGCAAGTAGGCTCTACCCCCACTAAATGGGGTAGCGCGCATCGATCGGTACCATCCTTGAGCTTCTCCGACTTTCGGAAGGGTTAGGGTTAGGGTTAGGGATGAAAGCACATAGGAGAAAGAGATATTCTTGAATAACTTTTTTTGTGAAGGTTGGAGAGACTTGCAAGTAGGCTCTACCCCCACTAAATAAGGTAGCGCGCATCGATCGGTACTATCCTTGAGCTTCTCCGACTTTCGGAAGGGTTAGGGTTAGGGTTAGGGATGAAAGCACATAGGAGAAAGAGATATTCTTGAATAACTTTTTTTGTGAAGGTCGGAGAGACTTGGAAAGTGGTTGCATCTGGACTAATTTGGGTCCTGCGGATCGATTGGTACCATCCCCGAGCTTGTACGACCTTCGGAAGAGGTCGACCAACGAAATTCCCCCAAATCTGAGGAGATATTCTTGAATAACTTTTTTTGTGAAGGTCGGAGAGACTTGCAAGTAGGCTCTACCCCCACTAAATGGGGTAGCGCGCATCGATCGGTACCATCCTTGAGCTTCTCCGACTTTCGGAAGGGTTAGGGTTAGGGATGAAAGCACATAGGAGAAAGAGATATTCTTGAATAACTTTTTTTGTGAAGGTCGGAGAGACTTGCAAGTAGGCTCTACCCCCACTAAATGGGGTTGCGCGCATCGATCGGTACCATCCTTGAGCTTCTCCGACTTTCGGAAGGGTTAGGGTTAGGGTTAGGGATGAAAGCACATAGGAGAAAGAGATATTCTTGAATAACTTTTTTTGTGAAGGTCGGAGAGACTTGGAAAGTGGTTGCATCTGGACTAATTTGGGTCCTGCAGATCGATTGGTACCATCCCCGAGCTTGTACGACCTTCGGAAGAGGTCGACCGACGAAATTCCCCCAAATCTGAGGAGATATTCTTGAATAACTTTTTTTGTGAAGGTCGGAGAGACTTGCAAGTAGGCTCTACCCCCACTAAATGGGGTAGCGCGCATCGATCGGTACCATCCTTGAGCTTCTCCGACTTTCGGAAGGGTTAGGGTTAGGGTTAGGGATGAAAGCACATAGGAGAAAGAGATATTCTTGAATAACTTTTTTTGTGAAGGTCGGAGAGACTTGCAAGTAGGCTCTACCCCCACTAAATGGGGTAGCGCGCATCGATCGGTACTATCCTTGAGCTTCTCCGACTTTCGGAAGGGTTAGGGTTAGGGTTAGGGATGAAAGCACATAGGAGAAAGAGATATTCTTGAATAACCTTTTTTGTGAAGGTCGGAGAGACTTGGAAAGTGGTTGCATCTGGACTAATTTGGGTCCTGCGGATCGATTGGTACCATCCCCGAGCTTGTACGACCTTCGGAAGAGGTCGACCGACGAAATTCCCCCAAATCTGAGGAGATATTCTTGAATAACTTTTTTTGTGAAGGTCGGAGAGACTTGCAAGTAGGCTCTACCCCCACTAAATGGGGTAGCGCGCATCGATCGGTACCATCCTTGAGCTTCTCCGACTTTCGGAAGGGTTAGGGTTAGGGATGAAAGCACATAGGAGAAAGAGATATTCTTGAATAACTTTTTTTGTGAAGGTCGGAGAGACTTGCAAGTAGGCTCTACCCCCACTAAATGGGGTTGCGCGCATCGATCGGTACCATCCTTGAGCTTCTCCGACTTTCGGAAGGGTTAGGGTTAGGGTTAGGGATGAAAGCACATAGGAGAAAGAGATATTCTTGAATAACTTTTTTTGTGAAGGTCGGAGAGACTTGGAAAGTGGTTGCATCTGGACTAATTTGGGTCCTGCGGATCGATTGGTACCATCCCCGAGCTTGTACAACCTTCGGAAGAGGTCGACCGACGAAATTCCCCCAAATCTGAGGAGATATTCTTGAATAACTTTTTTTGTGAAGGTCGGAGAGACTTGCAAGTAGGCTCTACCCCCACTAAATGGGGTAGCGCGCATCGATCGGTACCATCCTTGAGCTTCTCCGACTTTCGGAAGGGTTAGGGTTAGGGTTAGGGATGAAAGCACATAGGAGAAAGAGATATTCTTGAATAACTTTTTTTGTGAAGGTCGGAGAGACTTGCAAGTAGGCTCTACCCCCACTAAATGGGGTAGCGCGCATCGATCGGTACTATCCTTGAGCTTCTCCGACTTTCGGAAGGGTTAGGGTTAGGGTTAGGGATGAAAGCACATAGGAGAAAGAGATATTCTTGAATAACTTTTTTTGTGAAGGTCGGAGAGACTTGGAAAGTGGTTGCATCTGGACTAATTTGGGTCCTGCAGATCGATTGGTACCATCCCCGAGCTTGTACGACCTTCGGAAGAGGTCGACCGACGAAATTCCCCCAAATCTGAGGAGATATTCTTGAATAACTTTTTTTGTGAAGGTCGGAGAGACTTGCAAGTAGGCTCTACCCCCACTAAATGGGGTAGCGCGCATCGATCGGTACCATCCTTGAGCTTCTCCGACTTTCGGAAGGGTTAGGGTTAGGGATGAAAGCACATAGGAGAAAGAGATATTCTTGAATAACTTTTTTTGTGAAGGTCGGAGAGACTTGCAAGTAGGCTCTACCCCCACTAAATGGGTTTGCGCGCATCGATCGGTACCATCCTTGAGCTTCTCCGACTTTCGGAAGGGTTAGGGTTAGGGTTAGGGATGAAAGCACATAGGAGAAAGAGATATTCTTGAATAACTTTTTTTGTGAAGGTCGGAGAGACTTGGAAAGTGGTTGCATCTGGACTAATTTGGGTCCTGCGGATCGATTGGTACCATCCCCGAGCTTGTACGACCTTCGGAAGAGGTCGACCGACGAAATTCCCCCAAATCTGAGGAGATATTCTTGAATAACTTTTTTTGTGAAGGTCGGAGAGACTTGCAAGTAGGCTCTACCCCCACTAAATGGGGTAGCGCGCATCGATCGGTACCATCCTTGAGCTTCTCCGACTTTCGGAAGGGTTAGGGTTAGGGTTAGGGATGAAAGCACATAGGAGAAAGAGATATTCTTGAATAACTTTTTTTGTGAAGGTCGGAGAGACTTGCAAGTAGGCTCTACCCCCACTAAATGGGGTAGCGCGCATCGATCGGTACTATCCTTGAGCTTCTCCGACTTTCGGAAGGGTTAGGGTTAGGGTTAGGGATGAAAGCACATAGGAGAAAGAGATATTCTTGAATAACTTTTTTTGTGAAGGTCGGAGAGACTTGGAAAGTGGTTGCATCTGGACTAATTTGGGTCCTGCGGATCGATTGGTACCATCCCCGAGCTTGTACGACCTTCGGAAGAGGTCGACCGACGAAATTCCCCCAAATCTGAGGAGATATTCTTGAATAACTTTTTTTGTGAAGGTCGGAGAGACTTGCAAGTAGGCTCTACCCCCACTAAATGGGGTAGCGCGCATCGATCGGTACCATCCTTGAGCTTCTCCGACTTTCGGAAGGGTTAGGGTTAGGGATGAAAGCACATAGGAGAAAGAGATATTCTTGAATAACTTTTTTTGTGAAGGTCGGAGAGACTTGCAAGTAGGCTCTACCCCCACTAAATGGGGTTGCGCGCATCGATCGGTACCATCCTTGAGCTTCTCCGACTTTCGGAAGGGTTAGGGTTAGGGTTAGGGATGAAAGCACATAGGAGAAAGAGATATTCTTGAATAACTTTTTTTGTGAAGGTCGGAGAGACTTGGAAAGTGGTTGCATCTGGACTAATTTGGGTCCTGCGGATCGATTGGTACCATCCCCGAGCTTGTACAACCTTCGGAAGAGGTCGACCGACGAAATTCCCCCAAATCTGAGGAGATATTCTTGAATAACTTTTTTTGTGAAGGTCGGAGAGACTTGCAAGTAGGCTCTACCCCCACTAAATGGGGTAGCGCACATCGATCGGTACCATCCTTGAGCTTCTCCGACTTTCGGAAGGGTTAGGGTTAGGGTTAGGGATGAAAGCACATAGGAGAAAGAGATATTCTTGAATAACTTTTTTTGTGAAGGTCGGAGAGACTTGCAAGTAGGCTCTACCCCCACTAAATGGGGTAGCGCGCATCGATCGGTACTATCCTTGAGCTTCTCCGACTTTCGGAAGGGTT